>NC_057814.1:403545996-403674210 GCF_018294505.1 Triticum aestivum | reverse complement strand
CCGACGTACTCCTTCCTCCTATATATACCTATGTACCCCAAACGATCAGATACGGAGCCAAAAACCTAATTCCACCGCCGCAACCTTCTGTACCCACGAGATCCCATCTTGGGGCCTGTTCCGGAGCTCCGCCGGAAGGGGCATCGATCACGGAGGGCTTCTACATCATCACCATAGCCCCTCCGATGAACTGTGAGTAGTTTACCTCAGACCTTCGGGTCCATAGTTAGTAACTAGATGGCTTCTTCTCTCTTTTTGGATCTCAATACAATGTTCTCCCCCTCTCTCGTGGAGATCTATTCGATGTAATCTTCTTTTGCGGTGTGTTTGTTGAGACCGATGAATTGTGGGTTTATGATCAAGATTATCTATGAACAATATTTGAATCTTCTCTAAATTCTTTTATGTATGATTGGTTATCTTTGCAAGTCTCTTCGAATTATCAGTTTGGTTTGGCCTACTGGATTGATCTTTCTTGCAATGGGAGAAGTGCTTAGCTTTGGGTTCAATCTTGCGGTATCCTTTCCCAGTGACAGTAGGGGCAGCAAGGCACGTATTGTGTTGTTGCCATCGAGGATAACAAGATGGGGTTTTTTATCATATTGCATGAATTTATCCCTCTACATCATGTCATCTTGCTTAAGGCGTTACTCTGTTTTTATGAACTTAATACTCTAGATGCATGCTGGATAGCGGTCGATGAGTGGAGTAATAGTAGTAGATGCAGGCAGGAGTCGGTCTACTTGTCTCGGACGTGATGCCTATATACATGATCATACCTAGATATTCTCATAACTATGCTCAATTCTGTCAATTGCTCAACAGTAATTTGTTCACCCACCGTAAAATACTTATGCTCTCGAGAGAAGCCACTAGTGAAACCTATGGCCCCCGGGTCTATCTTCATCATATTAATCTTCCAATACTTAGTTATTTCCTTTGCTTTTTATTTTGCTTTTATTTTACTTTGCATCTTTATCACAAAAATACCAAAAATATTATCCTATCATATCTATCAGATCTCACTCTCGTAAGTGACCGTGTAGGGATTGACAACCCCTTATGGCGTTGGTTGCGAGGATTTATTTGTTTTGTGTAGGTGCGAGGGACTCGCGCGTAGCCTCCTACTAGATTGATACCTTGGTTCTCAAAAACTGAGGGAAATACTTATGCTACTTTGATGCATCACCCTTTCCGCTTCAAGGGAAAACCAACGCAGTGCTCAAGAGGTAGCATGGATCATTGGACAACGGTCAAAATAGTCCTTAGGAATAAGGAAATGTTTCTCAGTTATGGAGGTGATAAAGAGTTCGGCGTAAAGGGTTACGTTGGTGCAAGATTTAATACCTATCCGGATGACTCTAAGTAGCAAACCGGATACGTATAGTGGAGCAACCATTTGGAATAGCTCCAAGTGGAGCATGGTAGCAACATCTACAATATGACATAGAGATTTGCGAAGTACACACGGATCTAAATGTTGCAGACCCGTTGACTAAAACCTCTCTCACAAGCATAACGTGATCAAACCCTAGAACTCATTGAGTGTTAATCACATGGTGATGAGAACTAGATTATTGACTCTAGTAAACTCTTTGGGTGTTAGTCACATGGCGATGTGAACTATGAGTGTTAATCACATGGCGATGTGAACTAGATTATTGACTCTAGTGCAAGTGGGAGACTGTTAGAAATATGCCCTAGAGGAAATAATAAAATGATTAATATTATATTTCCTTGCTCATGATAATTGTCTATTATTCATGCTATAATTTTATTAACCAGAAACCGTAATACATGTGTGAATACATAGACCACAACATGTCCCTGGTGAGCCTCTAGCTGACTAGCTCATTGATCAATAGATGGTTATGGTTTCCTGACCATGGACATTGGATGTCATTGATAATGGGATCACATCATTAGGAGAATGATGTGATGGAGAAGACCCAATCCTAAGCATAGCACAAGATCGTGTAGTTCGTTTGCTAGAGCTTTTCTAATGTCAAGTATCATTTCCTTAGACCATGAGATTGTGCAACTCCCGGATACCGTAGGAGTGCTTTGGGTGTATCAAACGTCACAACATAACTGGGTGACTATAAAGGTGCACTACAGGTATCACCGAAAGAGTCTGTTGGGTGGCACAAATCGAGACTGGGATTTGTCGCTCTGTATGACGGGGAGGTATCTCTGGGGCCCCTCGGTAATGCATCATCATAATGAGCTCAATGTGACGAAGGAGTTAGCCACGGGATCATGCATTATGGAACGAGTAAAGAGACTTGCCGGTAACGAGATTGAATGAGGTATGGGGATACCGACGATCGAATCTCGGGCAAGTAACATACTGATGGACAAAGGGAATTGTATACGGGATTGATTGAATCCCCGACATCGTGGTTTATCCGATGAGATCATCGTGGAACATGTGGGAGCCAATATGGGTATCCAGATCCCGCTATTGGTCATTGGCCGGAGAGGTGTCTCGGTCATGTCTGCATGGTTCCCGAACCCGTAGGGTCTACACACTTAAGGTTCGGTGATGCTAGAGTTGTAATGGGAATAGTATGTGGTTACCGCAGGTTGTTCGGAGTCCCGGATGAGATCCCGTATGTGACAAGGAACTCCGGAATGGTCCGGAGGTGAAGATCGATATATTGGACGAAGGGTATTGGAGTCCGGAATTGTTCTGGGAGTACCGGGTGATGACCAGCGTGACCGAAAGGAGTTTCGGAGGCCCCGACAAGCATTGGGGGGCCTTATGGGCCAAGGGGAGGGGGCACACCAGCCCACTAAGGGGCTGTGCGCCCCTCCCACCCCACCCATCTCACGTAACCTGGACAGGTGGGGGCACCTCCCCTAGGGCAGCCGCCCCTCCCGGCTTGGGGGGCAAGTTTCCTAGGGGTGGGGGCGCCCAAACTCATCTAGGGTTTCCCCTGTGGCCGCCGCCCCTCCCCTAGGGAAACCCTAGGGCGCCTCCTCCTCCCCCTTCCCCCTATATATAGTGAGGGAGAGAGAGGGCAGCCGTACCCCTTCCCCTGGTGCAGCCCCTCCCTCCTCCAACACCTCCTCCTCCTCCATAGTGCTTGGCGAAGCCCTGCCGGAGAACCGCAAGCTCCACCACCACGTCGTCGTGCTGCCGGAGCTCTCCCTCAACTTCTCCTCTCCCTTTGCTGGATCAAGAAGTAGGAGACATCCCCGGGTTGTACATGTGTTGAACGCGGAGGCGTCGTCCGTTCGGCACTTGGATCGGATCTTCCGTGATTTGAATCGCCGTGAGTACGACTCCATCAATCGCGTTCTTGTAACGCTTCCGCTTAGCAATCTTCAAGGGTATGAAGATGCAATCCCCCTCTCTTGTTGCTAGCATCTCCTAGATTGGTCTTGGTGACACATAGGAAAATTTTGAATTATTACTACGTTCCCAACAAGCCATAGAGAATAAATGGATCTTCAAGAAGAAGACTGACGCCGACGGTAATGTTACTGTCTACAAAGCTCGACTTGTTGCAAAAGGTTTTCGACAAGTTCAAGGAGTTGACTACGATGAGACCTTCTCACCCGTAGCGATGCTTAAGTCTGTCCGAATCATGTTAGCAATTGCTGCATTTTGTGATTATGAACTTTGGCAAATGGATGTCAAAACCGCATTCCTTAATGGATATCTTAAAGAAGAGTTATATATGATACAACCAGAAGGTTTTGTCAATCCTAAAGGTGCTAACAAAGTGTGCAAGCTCCAGCGATCCATTTATGGACTGGTGCAAGCCTCTCGAAGTAGGAATATACGCTTTGATAGTGTGATCAAAGCATATGGTTTTATATAGACTTTTGGAGAAGCCTGTATTTACAAGAAAGTGAGTGGGAGCGCTGTAGCATTTCTAATATTATATGTGGATGACATATTATTGATTGGAAATAATACAGAATTTCTGGATAGCATAAAAGGATACTTGAATAAGAATTTTTCAATGAAAGACCTCGGTGAAGCTGCTTATATATTGGGCATAAAGATCTATAGAGATAGATCAAGATGCTTAATTGGACTTTCACAAAGCACATACCTTGATAAAGTTTTGAAGAAGTTCAAAATGGATCGGTCAAAGAAAGGGTTCTTGCCTGTGTTACAAGGTGTGAAGTTGAGTCAGACTCAATGCCCGACCATTGCAGAAGATAGAGAGAAAATGAAAGTCATTCCATATGCCTCAGCCATAGGTTCTATCATGTATGCAATGTTGTTTACCAGACCTAATGTGTGCCTTGCTCTAAGTTTAGTAGGGAGATACCAAAGTAATCTAGGAGGCACACATGAGGTCTCCCTGGGGTTCTCCCGGTACCTTATACGGGACTCCGAACAAACTTCGGTCATCAAATCACATAACTCATAATACAAATCGTCAGAGAACATTAAGCATGCAGACCCTACGGGTTCGAGAACTATGTAGACATGACCGAGACTCATCTCCGGTCAATAACTAATAGCGGAACCTGGATGCTCATATTGGCTCCTACATATTCTACGAAGATCTTTATCGGTTAAACCGCATAATAACATACGTTGTTCCCTTTGTCATCGGTATGTTACTTGCCCGAGATTCGATCGTCGGTATCTCAATACCTAGTTCAATCTCGTTACCGGCAAGTCTCTTTACTCGTTCCGTAATGCATCATCCCGCAACTAACTCATTAGTTACATTGCTTGCAAGGCTTATAGTGATGTGCATTACCGAGAGGGCCCAGAGATACCTCTCCGATACTCGGAGTGACAAATCCTAATCTCGATCTATGCCAACCCAACAAACACCTTCGGAGACACCTGTAGAGCACCTTTATAATCACCCAGTTGTGTTGTGACGTTTGGTAGCACACAAAGTGTTCCTCCGGTATTCGGGAGTTGCATAATCTCATAGTCATAGGAACATGTATAAGTCATGAAGAAAGCAATAGCAACATACTAAATGATCAAGTGCTAAGCTAACGGAATGGGTCAAGTCAATCACATCATTCTCTAATGATGTGATCTCATTAATCAAATGACAACTCATGTCTATGGCTAGGAAACTTAACCATCTTTGATTCAACGAGCTAGTCAAGTAGAGGCATACTAGTGACACTCTGTTTGTCTATGTATTCACACATGTACTAAGTTTCCGGTTAATACAATTCTAGCATGAATAATAAACATTTATCATGATATAAGGAAATATAAATAACAACTTTATTATTGCCTCTAGGGCATATTTCCTTCAGTCTCCCACTTGCACTAGAGTCAATAATCTAGTTCACATCGCCATGTGATTTAACACCAATAGTTCACATCACCATGTGATTAATATCCATAGTTCACATCGCCATGTGGCCAACACTCAAAGGGTTTACTAGAGTCAGTAATCTAGTTCACATCGCCATGTGATTAACACCCAAAGAGTACTAAGGTGTGATCATGTTTTGCTTGTGAGAGAAGTTTAATCAACGGGTCTGCCAAATTCAGATCCGTATGTATTTTGCAAATTTCTATGTCTACAATGCTCTGCACGGAGCTACTTTAGCTAATTGCTCCCACTTTCAATATGTATCCGGATTGTGACTTAGTCATCCAGATCGGTGTCAAAGCTTGCATCGACGTAACTCTTCACGACGAACTCTTTATCACCTCCATAACCGAGAAATATTTCATTAGTCCTCTAAGGATAATTTTGACCGCTGACTAGTGATCTACTCCTAGATCAAAATTGTACTCCCTTGCCAAACTCAGGGCAGGGTATACAATAGGTCTGGTGCATAGCATGGCATATTTTATAGAACCTATGGCTGAGGCATAGGGAATGACTTTCATTCTCTCTCTATCTTCTGTCGTGGTCGGGCTTTGAGTCTTACTCAACTTCACACCTTGCAACATAGGCAAGAACTCTTTCTTTGACTGTTCTATTTTGAACTACTTCAAAAACTTGTCAAGGTATGTACTCATTGAAAAAACTTATCAAGCGTTTTGATATATCTCTATAGATCTTGATGCTCAATATGTAAGCAGCTTCATCGAGGTCTTTCTTTGAAAAACTCCTTTCAAACACTCCTTTATGCTTTCCAGAAAATTCTACATCATTTCCAATTAACAATATGTAACTCACATATACTTATCAGAAAGGCTGTAGTGCTTCCACTCACTTTGTTGTAAATACAGGCTTCACCGCAAGTCTGTATAAAACTATATGCTTTGATCAACTCATCAAAGCGTATATTCCAACTCCGAGATGCTTGCACCAGTCCATAGATGGATCGCTGGATCTTGCACACTTTGTTAGCACCTTTAGGATTGACAAAACCTTCTTGTTGTATCATATACAACTCTTCTTTAAGAAATTCATTAAGGAATGCAGTTTTGACATCCATTTGCCAGATTTCATCAAATGTGGCAATTGCTAACATGATTCGGACAGACTTAAGCATCGCTATGAGTGAGAAAATCTCATCGTAGTCAACACCTTGAACTTGTCGAAAACCTTTTTGCGACAATTCGACCTTTGTAGATAGTAACACTACTATCAGCGCCCGTCTTCCTCTTGAAGATCCATTTATTTTCTATGGCTTGCCGATCATCGGGCAAGTCAATCAAAGTCCACACTTTGTTCTCATACATGGATCCCATCTCAGATTTCATGGCCTTAAACCATTTTGCGGAATCTGGGCTCATCATCGCTTCCTCATAGTTCGTAGGTTTGTCATGGTCAAGTAATATGACCTCCAGAACAGGATTACCGTACCACTCTGGTGCGGACCGTACTCTGGTTGACCTACGAGGTTCGGTAGTAACTTGATTTGAAGTTTCATGATCATCATCATTAATCTTCCTCACTAATTGGAGTACATCACTGGAACTGATTTCTGTGATGAACTATTTTCAAATTCGGGAGAAGGTACAATTACCTCATCAAGTTCTACTTTCCTCCCATTCACTTCTTTCGAGAGAAACTCCTTCTCTAGAAAGGATCCAGTTCTAGCAACGAATGTTTTGCCTTCGGATCTGTGATAGAAGGTGTACCCAACTGTCTCCTTTGGGTATCCTATAAAGACACATTTCTCCGATTTGGGTTTGAGCTTATCAGGATGAAACTTTTTCACATAAGCATCACAACCCCAAACTTTAAGAAACGACAACTTTGGTTTTTTGTCAAACCACAGTTCATATGGTGTCGTCTCAACGGATTTAGATGGTGCCCTATTTAATGTGAATGCAGCTGTCTCTAATGTATAACCCCAAAATGATAATGGTAAATCGGTAAGAGACATCATAGATTGCACCATATCTAATAAAGTACGGTTACGATGTTCGGACACACCATTACGCTGTGGTGTTCCAAGTGGCGTGAGTTGTGAAACTATTCCGCATTGTTTGGGGTACATACCAGCGGCACTATGTCCGCCGCCTCGACGAGGAGATGGCCAAGTAAAGCCAGGAGTGGGTTCTCCGCGAGTCCGCCACCATCGTCGCCTCCTCCCAGGCCTGCCGCCCTCTCCCTCCGCCCACGTCTTCGGTGCCGCGGTCGCAGTGTGCACTACATAGGAGCAAGTGGACAGAATAATCCGCGGGCGTCAGTTGGCTGCCGAAAAGCCTTGTCGTGACGCCACACCCTTCCATCGCCGGAAGCCCGACGACGACGAGATGACCAAGGAGCCGCTGGGCAGGCTAGCATGGTTTATGAGGTCACCGTTAAGTATAGGGTTAGGTAAAAAATATCCTAGTTTAAATGAATATTGTCTGGTTTGTTTGAGTTTGCATCAGATTTAATCAATTTAAATTACGTTTGGAATGCAGTTGGACATATGCGGGTAGCTTTAAATGACTGCCTCCCGCGTTCATGTCTGCGGACTGGGCCCTTATTATGGACGGATGTGATATCTGATTTGCGGGGCAGCATTAGAAATGTCCTTAGTCGCGGACTAGCATGGACTGAGTTCGCGGATAAAAATAGTGTGTCCGCTTCCCAGTGTCTGCGTGCAGCCATCCATTACGTGGACGGTCTACCTCGGGGCCCCACTCAGCAGCGTCTCCGCAAGCTGCATGCACAAGATCCATGATCCATAGCTTTGATCTTGCGTCCGTTTCTGTTGGTGTCTTCGTGAGACCAGCCAGTCCCACCTAATGAAGTTGGATCCAAATACGTTTCAGGTGGCTCCGTAATCCAAGGGAGTCCGTTACGATCGAGCTGACTCGTACCAAAGCCAGTAATCCGGAGCGGAGTACTCCTACTTGCGTGGAGAGGAGATAACTTATAATCACAAGTTGGTGGATAATTACTACTCGGAGAGAGATCAGATCACGACCCGGTTTACTCGCCCGATAGGCGCTGCCACGCCAACGGACAGCTGGGCCCGTGGCCACCAGCAAACCTCATCCAACCCGTTATCGGCGGGCCCCGGGACCCCCAAACCCGTTCAAAGATGGGTCCGGTCTGTCATCTGGCCCACACGTCGGTGGCCGCACGCAGCGACTAGATTAGCGGAGCCCGGTGATTATCCACAACCCGAGCACGGGCGGGATTAGAGCTGTAATGGGAGACGGATAAGTTAGATAATTACTACGAGTATAACTCCTAATCACCGGCCCCCTCGGCCAAGCCAAACAACCTCGCCCTCACCCCTTTATAAGCCAGCCCGCCCCGCGACTCCAAACCCACCCACCACCAGCAGCTTTCCTCTCTAGCTCGATCGATCGATCGAATCCTTCCGTCGCGTTCGCGTTTCCGTTTCGTGTGTTTAGACCAAGTTTCCAATGGCTCCTCTTGGTGACGCTGTTGCCCCCGCGTCCGCCGCCGCCCCAGGCCTCGTCGTCTCTTTCGGCGAGATGTTGATCGACTTCGTGCCTGACGTTGCCGGGGTCTCCCTCGCCGAGTCCGGCGGCTTCGTCAAGGCGCCTGGAGGCGCGCCCGCCAACGTTGCTTGCGCCATCTCCAAGCTCGGCGGCTCCTCTGCCTTCATCGGAAAGGTACGCACCCGTCGATCGCCGTGTCCCGTGATGATTCTCGCTGTCTTTTGCGTTTGTTGCCATGCTTCCGTGCGCGCGCGTTAGATCCGGCGTTTGGTTGGCTCGGATCTGGTGCGCTCCCCTCCGGATCGGAGGCTGGTGGCGCCGTAGGTGGGCTGTCGGTGTCCGTCCGATCGTCGGTGCACGGCGCGGATCGGGCGTTGACTTGCTTAGGATTGTTGGTGGCACAGCAATGCTGTTCTGCAACTTTTTTCTCGGTCTTGAATGTGATGTACTATTTGCGGGTAGGAAATCTTAGTTGCTGCATACGACTGGAGGCAAAAGTGGTAGCAGCAGCAATTATTATTATCGCCGGCCAGCCGTGGGAGTGGAAGTGGATGGCGCGAGACAAACGAGCGCTTTGTCCTCACGTGACCTCACCTATAATCTCGTTTGCATCGTCAATTTTTTTCTCGCCAAAGAAATTACTGAATTTTTAACAACTTTAATATTGAATCAGTCGCTCTCTTAGGCTCCATCGATAATTTTTGGCATTATAATTGTTGAACTGAATAGAATAAAAATGGATGCTTTGGCCCCGTCGCTGTAAGGTAGCCGCTCGGCTCGATGATGCCACTGCCTTTGTTGGCCTTTCGGATCACGTGTAGTTTAACACGAGCCATGGTGGGTCCCTGCTGACTCGGATCTGGCGGCTATTATTACCTGCACCATAGGTCATTGATCCGTCCAAATCTAACACGAATCCACTCTAACACAAGAAGCAACTATCTTACATTATCTTTCAAAGATTAATGCATTATTTTTTATGAACATTTGGTTACTCTCATTCGGTCGGTGCAATGAATAGTATTGACTTTTCTTAAATTCTTATATATCGAACGGTGACGTTTTTTTGCAGTTTGGCGATGACGAGTTCGGCCACATGCTGGTGGAGATCCTGAAGCAGAACGGCGTGAACGCCGAGGGCTGCCTGTTCGACCAGCACGCGCGCACGGCCCTGGCCTTCGTCACGCTCAAGTCCAACGGCGAGCGTGAGTTCATGTTCTACCGCAACCCGTCGGCCGACATGCTCCTGACCGAGGCCGAGCTCAACCTGGACCTGATCCGCCGCGCCCGCATCTTTCACTACGGCTCCATCTCGCTCATCACCGAGCCCTGCCGCTCGGCGCACGTCGCCGCCATGCGTGCCGCCAAGTCGGCCGGCATCCTCTGCTCGTACGACCCCAACGTCCGCCTGCCGCTCTGGCCCTCGGCGCAGGCCGCCCGCGACGGCATCATGAGCATCTGGAAGGAGGCCGACTTCATCAAGGTGAGCGACGACGAGGTGGCCTTCCTCACCCAGGGCGACGCCACCGACGAGAAGAACGTGCTCTCGCTCTGGTTTGAGGGACTCAAGCTGCTCATCGTCACCGACGGCGAGAAGGGGTGCAGGTACTTCACCAAGGACTTCAAGGGCTCCGTGCCCGGCTACTCTGTCAACACCGTCGACACCACCGGCGCCGGCGACGCCTTCGTCGGCTCCCTCCTCGTCAGCGTCTCCAAGGACGACTCCATCTTCTACGTAAGAAAACTAAATCATCACCGATTCTGATCGAACTCCATTATGGGTATATGTTGCTAATGATGCTGTTTTCTGTGTGATTGGACAGAATGAGGCGAAGCTGAGGGAGGTGCTGCAGTTCTCGAACGCTTGCGGCGCCATCTGCACCACCAAGAAGGGAGCCATCCCGGCGCTGCCCACCACCGCCACCGCCCTGGAGCTCATCAGCAAGGGCAGCAACTAGAGACGCCTTGTGTCGCGCCGTCGGGTCTGAATCTTAGGGGAGTTTAGCTGCACTTTTATTATTAGGGATGAATTGAGTTTAGTTCGTGTGTGTCAGTGTGTGACCTCGTGGGCGCTTAATAAAAAGCAAGCATGTGTGGTGATTTTGGTTGCCGTCTTTGTGTAAGGAGGCTACTGATTGTTGTAGCCTTCACCCAAACTTTATCAGAGTCTTGAATGAATTTATCAAAATCTTGTTCTGCTAGCTTGAGTTTCTTTCTGATGCGATGGTCTCTGGTTCATAAGTTTTTGCGCCATCAGTAATGTTTTCATAATTAACAAGAGCTTCATTCTACGTTTTTCTGAAACAATGTTTTCTGGTCTCTGGTTCATAAGTTCGCACCATCAGTAAAGTTTCCGCTTGGCAGTCAGCATCAGTATAGTTATAATTTGACTTTATTTTGCTCAGAGCTGTAAGCAGGCTAGTAATATGTGGCTTGGCTTTCATTCTACGTTTTTCTGAATCAATGTTTTCTTATCTGATCAGGCTGGAGTTCACTGTTGAGCCCATTATTCTGTTGAAATCTTCAGTCAACCTTACCTCTTTTGCATCCATGCCTCAAAGGCCTATGCGTACAGAAATACTAGCAGAGTACCCGCATAGCACGTTCGTAGCTCGAACCATACTGACCGGGATCCTCTGTTTTGATCCTAACTATTGCTAGACAAGATACACGATGTACAGAGCCTGCCTATCTGATCTTTCTACAGGATCGGCCCAAATCGTGGGCGCGCCTTGGCACAAAAGAAATGATGCTGTACAGTTTCACATCAATCAGTAGGAGATCTCCTTTTACCTTTCCATTGCATCCATTCGTCTCAGACTTTCCATTAAATCAACCTCTCTTTCTTTATAACCGGCCGGACACCGCAGTACCATCACTAGAATCAGATATCACCATCATCATCATCATCATCATCATCAATGGGGTCAGCGGGAAGCAGAGGAACGACGAAGCGATCGGCGGCAGCCAACGCGCTGGTGCAGAACCTCACCAACTCGGCGTGGATGTACCTGGCGCCGATGGCGTTCGGGGTGGCGAGGAGCCTCTACAACCAGCACCTCCGGCGGCGGCTGGGCCGGCACGTACCGTCCGTCGACCCCTTCATCACCGTCGACGTCGTCGCCAGGCCGGGGGACCCGCGCCCCTACTACGCCTACCACGACGTGGAGGCCAAGTCGAGTGACGCCTACGCGGAGGTGCTGGCGTACCTGAGCGCCGCGTGCTCGCGGGAGGCGCGGAGGCTCCGCGCGGAGGGCGCCGCCGAGGGCCACGGCTTCGTGCTCGGCCTCCGCGACGGCCAGGAGGTGGCCGACGAGTTCAAGGGCGTCACCGTGTGGTGGTCGCTGTGCCGCCGTCCCCGGCCGACGCCAGGAGGCGCTGCCGCCTCACGTTCCACGAGTCCCACCGGAGGCTTGTCGTCGACGAGTACCTGCCCCACGTCCGCCGCACCGGACAGGAGCTCGTCTCCAGCAACCGGCCACGCAGGCTCTACTCCATCAAGAAGGAGCTCAACTACCAGTATACATTGCAAACTTCTCCCTGAATCATGGTGTCCTTCCGTTTTGTTTCTTTGGGAGTTCGGCAGCATTCCACTGATTAATGAGTTGCTTAATTTCCATGGCATATCGTCGTTCAGTTCTAGGAGGGAGGAGGTATGGAGCTACACAGACTTCGACCACCCAGCCACGTTCGAGACCCTGGCCATGAACCCAGCAAAGAAGCGGATGATCATGGACGACCTGGACGACTTCCGCGACAGCAGGGACTACTACCGCCGCATCGGCAAGGCGTGGAAGCGCGGCTACTTCCTCTACGGCCCGCCGGGCACGGGCAAGTCCTCCATGGTCGCCGCCATGGCCAACCACCTCAACTACGACGTCTACGACGTCGAGCTCGCCTCGCTGCAGACCAACAGCGACCTCCGCAAGCTCTTCGCCGAGACCACGCGCAGGTCCATCATCGTCATCGAGGACATCGACTGCTCCCTCGACCACGCCGCCACGGAGCCGCAAAGGGACAGCGGGACGGTGACGCTGCCGGGCCTGCTCAGCTTCATCGACGGGCTGTGGTCGGCGCACGGCGGCGAGCGGATCGTCGTGGTCACCACCAACCGGACCCGCGCGCTCGACGATCCGGCGCTGGCCCGGCGAGGGAGGATGGACGTGCACGTCGAGATGAGCTACTGCGAGCTCGGGGCGTTCATGACGCTCGCCAAGAACTACCTCGGCGTGGACGCGCACCCTCTCTTCTACGCCGTGGAGGAGCTGCTGCGGGTGGCCGACATGACGCCCGCGGACGTCGCCGAGTGCCTGATGGCGCGCTCCGAGCGCACCGCCCGCCGCGATGCCGATGCATGCCTCGCGCGCTTGGTGGACGAGCTCAGGAGGAAGGCCGCCGTGGGGAAGACGGCGGTCAAGGAGAAACTTGTGTTATTACCGGGGAAGGAGAAGAGTGAGGAGAATCAGGCGGCTGCAAAAGAAAACGGTGGGGAAGCCACGGCCGACGGAACAACTAGCTAGTCATGCACTCGTGCATGGTTGGTAGCAAGCCTTGCAAGTGTACAGTTTAAACACATTGCTTAGATACATTCTTGAAAATACTAATACTCCTGTTATTATGTGCCGTTTTCACTTTTTATTAGCGTTTCTTGTTCTTTTCTTGGGGTTATCGCATCTTGCTCTTCTTCAATTGCCCATGTGTCTCCGTGCCTACGTGTATGTGTGCGCCACTGCTCACTGAAAACCGACATGGTAAGCCGCGCTGCAAGGTGTTCGAACAACGGATCCGGCTTGCCTGCTCCCTCTCCATGCTCCCACTTCATCCTATGGCTGTTCTTTTCCCTTTTTCTTTTCTAATCTAATCATCTCCCCCCCCCCTGATTTTCAGGGGGTGGGGCCGGACCTTATTTTCTTCCAATCAAATCAAGCCACGTATGCAGGAGCACGGATGGAAGCATGGAAGGGAGCAGGCAAGTCTCGTCCTCGAACAACCCAATGGATTCCCAGCGCTTGGGACTGTAAGACACGACATGGGTTACAGGCTTCCGGCTACGTTGCCTCCCTTGGATTTCTATCACAACCAAGTCGTCTATGAAATTGTACTACCATGAATAATATGCCAAACTTGGTAAAACGGCTGGCTTCACCGACCTCTGACACTAGACTGTCAAGGAACTACAACTTCTGCAGCTGAGATTTTCTCATGCCAAAAGGAGAGCACAGTAGAACAGCGGGAATTTCGTGCCACGATAGGATAACACAGTAAAACAGTAGGAGCCGGTTGAAGGTCAGGTTAACGCTTCATTATATTCATTCCACAGGTCAGGAGGTAGAGGTCCTTGGTGGGACGTGAAGACACCGACGAACTAACCTGCCTACGGACATCACTTCTTAAGCAACAGATTTCTGAACTCATCGTTCGACTTCAGCTCCTCCGCAGCAACATCTGGTTTCTCATCTTTCTTGTTCCATCCAAGTGGTTTGACTAAAGCCCGCGGCGCAAATAATGTGTTCTTGCCTGTGATTTTCGTCTCACCTTTGGGCATCTCCTTCTCTGAAGTACCGTCGACTGGCGCCTTTTCACCATGATCACCTCCAGAGGGCAATTTATCTGTAGAAACCAAGTCAGATTAATCATATTGGTCAGAATCTTAAACTACAAGGATGATTTAGTCCATGGCATAATTGCGAGGATGAAGGTTGCCTACAAAGGTCAACTAGAGGTCACTGACAGTCTTATGCTCATGTAAGACATATCAATTTATTGTGGGAATGTGGTTCATGTCACATGTCCTCGAGGAAAAACAGGAAATATAATTCCCAGGAGTCACTTGTACAGCAATCCAAGATATACAATTATAAAAGTAGCCACCCTATATATGCGCTAATATGCATCAGTATAAACATGCAAAAGGACATACAGTATTACTTCAGCAATAAGTGTAAAAGTACATGCTTAATGCTAACAGGTTTCAGAAGCCAGTCATAATTGGATTGACCCAGTTCCCCACAAGTGAGACGGTCATAGGTGTTAAGTATATATGTTGTGTTTGTCTTGTACAGGCCCAGGCCCATAGTCTAGAGTGAGGCCCAGGCCCATGTAACCTTGTATATATCTCTCTCCTCCTCAATACAGAAAACTGTTCGGTCATTCTCTCTTCCTCACGTTTCCTAACATGGTATCAGAGCAGGACCAAACCCTAGTCCCTCTTCCAGCCGCCACCCATGAAATCGACGCCAGTGAGGTGATTCAGGCGGATCTGTCTGGTGAGGAGACATCCACATCGCTGCCCCATCCCATCTTCGTCATCAACCTGTAGGAGCTGCTCTCCAGCAGCTCCTCTGTGTGTCCTCACAGCTACTCTGTGAGAATACTTCCCCTGCTCTCCAGCAGTCATCTCCAGCAAGCTCTTGGTGCCTTCCCTGCTTTACAGCAAGCTCCAGGTGTTCCCCCTTCTATCCAGCAAGATCCAGCAAGCTCCACCTTCTATCCAGTGAGATCCAGATCCTGTTTGTGGCTGTCTGCTGCTCTTCTCTTGTTGCTGCCTGCAGCTGCTATCAGATTGGGTGTTTCCAGCTGCTGGCCGCTCACCACTATGGCAAGAAATGATTTCGGATTTGGTTCTTTGATCATAGATATCAAGCTTGATGGTTCAAACTACAGGGAATGGGCATTTTCTGCCCGGACTGTCTTGAGGACGGCTGGTTTTGTTTCTCATCTGACAGATGATCCACCTAGTCCAAATGATGATGCAGCAAGGAAGTCTTGGCAAAAGATCGATGATCGTGTGATGGGAGTTTTAATTCTGGGTGTTGAACCCTCACTCCGAATGAGTCTTGAGCATCACACTTCAGCTAAAGAGATATGGAAGTACTTTGAGCAGCGCTACCTTCAGCCCAGCAGTGCACTTCATTTCTCCTTGTTGCAGAATTTACACAACACTCGGCAGCCAGAAGACATGTCCATAGAAGAGTACTATGGAGCTTTCACTCGCATCACTGGGCAGCTAGGTTCCATGGTTCCAAAGGGTAATTCTGGTTGTGAGTCATGTGCAGCAAAGGAAAAGTATGACCATCAGACTCTCATGTTTCAGTTTGTGATGGTCTCAAGCCAGACTTTGAGAACATTCGCACTCAATTGCTTGGTCGTACGACTCCTCCCACCTTGACAGAGGCACTTGCTAGCTTGATCGCTGAGGAGACTCGTCTCCGTTCTCTTGGGGCTACTTCTGCGCAGACTCTACACACTAGTGTTCTGGCTTTTCCTCAGCGGCCAGGTGCCTCCAAGGCCACACCTTCAACTGTCGTCTGCTCGTTCTGCAAGAAGGCAGGACACCACAGAGATGGTTGTTTCAAGCTTCATCCAGAGCTGTTAGCTGAGTTTCAGGCTAGACGGGCCCTCAATCAGCAGCGTCGTGCACCCCAGGCTCCTTATCAGCAGCAAGCAAGGGGTGCTTCTGCATCTGTTCTCTCTCAGCCCGCTGTTGCTGCAACCCAGCCTTGGGTTCTGGACTCTGGAGCTTCTTTCCATGTGACCTCTGATCGCTCTCAGCTTGTGTCTTGCCACGGGATGGTGCCTCTGTTCAGACTGCTGATGGTACACCTTGTTCTATTACTCATCAGGGTTCTCTTTGCACATCCAAGTTTTCTGTTCCTGCCATCTCCTTTGCTCCAGAGCTGTCCATGAATCTTATGTCTGTTGGCCAGCTTGCTGATATGAACTACTTTGTTGGTTTTGATGACTCATTTTGTTATGTGCAGGACCGTCAGAGCAAGAGGGTCATTGGAACTGGCCATCGCCATAGAGGATCCACATCCCTCTACATCCTTGACACCTTACACCTTCCTTCAGCTTCCACCACATCCGCGTTCCGGATGGCTGCATCAACATCAAGATCCACTTCGTCGTTTTCTTTTGCCCAGTGGCACCATCGCTTAGGTCACTTGTGTGGTTCTCGTTTATCTACCCTTGTTCGACAAGGTGTTTTGGGTCATGTTTCCATAGATGCTGGTTTTCACTGTAAGGGTTGTAAGCTAGGGAAACAAATACAGCTTCCATACTCTTCCAGCACTACTCATTCTAGTCATCCTTTTGATTTAGTGCACTCTGATGTATGGGGTCCTTCCCCCTTTGTTTCGAAAGGTGGCCACAAACATTATGTCATATTTGTTGATGATCACTCTCGACATACTTGGGTCTATTTTATGAAGCATCGTTCTGAGTTGTTTTCTATATATAAGACTTTTGTACATATGGTCCATACTCAGTTTTCCAGTGTTGTTCGTGTTTTTCGTTCTGACTCCGGGGGGGAGTATCTATCTACTGCTTTTCGCGAGTTTCTCTCATCTGAGGGTACTCTCCCTCAACTTTCATGCCCTGGTGCCCATGCTCAGAATGGCGTTGCTGAGCGTAAGCATCGCCATATTGTTGAGACAGCTCGTACCCTTCTGATTTCTTCCTTTGTCCCCACTCATTTTTGGGGTGAAGCTATCTCAACTGCTGTTTATCTTATCAATCTCCAACCTTCTACTCGCCTTGAGGGCAAGTGTCCTGGTGAGGTTTTGTTTGGTTCTCCTCCCACGTATGACCACCTCCGTGTCTTTGGTTGTACTTGTTATGTTCTTTTAGCACCTCGTGAGCGTACCAAGTTGACTGCTCAGTCTGCTCAGTGTGTCTTCCTTGGATATAGTCTTGAACATAAGGGCTACCGTTGCTATGATTCTTCTGCTCGCCGCATTCGCTTTTCTCGCGATGTCACTTTTGTTGAGGATCAACCCTTCTTCTATTCCCCTTCCACTAAACCATCATCCTCAACTTCTTTAGAGTCTACCTCGTTTCTTTCACTTCCACCTATCTTTTTAGATGAGTCCATAGCTGAACAACCTTCTGTCCTAACATCACGTTTCCTAACAATAGGTACCTTCCCAAACTGCGCTGCTTGACCATCAAATAGCATAGCAAATACTCCCTCCGACCCAAAATGCTTGTCTTAGATTAGTCTAAATACGGATGTATCTAATACTAAAACGTGACTTGATACATCCGTATTTAGATAAATCTAAGACAAGAATTTTGGGACGGAGAAAGTACACTACTAGTTCGCTTGTTACAACAATGTTCAATGTTTGCCAGCTGTAAAAAGTTCCCATTCCGTCCACAGTAGTTATAGGCTTTTAAGTTTATATGCAATTTTGCAATGTGAAAACACCACGATTCTACTATTAACAGGAGAAGATGTGCGGTGTCAGCCAAAGAACATACCTTTGAAGGAAGTGCCTGCTTCACGGTTCTTCTTACTCTTGCTTGGATCTGAAGGAGCAATACTTACTTTCTTACTGAGCAACTTTTGCTTGTTTTTTCTAATGGCCGCCTCAAGATGATCCTTGTCTGAAAAGTCCACATACGCCAACCCCTGCAAAACATCCATGGAAAAACAAATGAACATGAGAGATTAAATGTTCTGAGGATGCACTCCACAAAATTTACGTGACTCAAGAATTCTTCCCATTTAACAAATTATACGAGATGAGCGTAATGAGAAAAGAGGCAAGATCATAGAACCCATCATTTTTTCTTAAAATTTGCAAACATGCTAAGCACGGAAATCTATTGAAGGGAAATATGCCTTAATAACAATTTGGGATCTAGTAACGATGATACCATAATGGTAAATTATAGGAACTTTCTAGAGCCGGCTGAAGATAGTGGTTAACTCAAGAATTGGCGGCAACGATGATACCACGTCGAGATGATTTTGGCACAAAAAGCTTGAGAAAAGTAACTTCCCAGAAGACATGTACACCTATTTAATCAACTCAGATGTACCAATGAACTACTGGAACATCTACCCTGATTATAAGGGAGATATTTTTTACATCTTGACTGCTGTAATGTCTATATATGTACCGCTCAGAATACATGTGCATCTCCAGCATAAAATTGTACTCCCTCCGTCCCATAATGTAAGACGTTTTTCGACACTACACTAGTGTCAAAAGGCGTCTTACATTATGGGACGGAGGGAGTAAAAATCTACCTCAGGAATAGGAACAAGCAGGAAGCCAGCAAATTTGCCTTGTTTCACAGCGGACAAATGCTTTGGTGCAGAAATTTTTTGAGGGAAAAAAAAGATAAGGCCAAAAGGGAAGAAGCCCTTCTGGCATATTTATAAGAGGTGGTGACCTGAGAATTCAAACCCAGGTTGGGTAACCAGTTGCCCCAGGAAACTTCTCAATTGTGCAAAAATTGATAAGTGAGCACATCATTGGATGCTAGAGGCAAAAAATTAAGGATGTTGAACACGTACCCTTGATTTTTTCGTGGATCTGTCCCTCAATAACCTTATGTCTACCACGCCACCAATGTCGGAAAAGAAACCACGGATGTGCAGCTCAGTTGCCTATAGAAAGAGTAGATGCTTACTTTATTGAAGTTCAGGAGCTAAGTGCAGATACAGAAACAAAAGGAGGCATACTTTCAAGTCTATATTTGACATGTAGGCAGTGCATTTGTCACTGTAGAAGTACGGCTTCGGTTGATTTGAACTTGTATTTCCTCCTTTGCTCTCACCTTCTACTTTCATTTCCACAGGCGCCTCGGCCTTCCCTTTGCTGACCTCTCCAGCTTCTTGAAGATGACTGTCTATGCTTTGTTCCTTCGATCTGTGGTCATCTGATGACATGGTCTTTTTAGGTGGATTATCTTTCCTTTTTTTAGCAGGAGGCTGCACTTTACTGGTCATTTTACTTGGCTTTCTTTTCTGAGAGGAATCATTTGCATAAGAAGTTTCTTTGGGGGCTGAGGATGGGTCCGATTTAGCCTCCTGCTGAGCCTTGAACATTATAAGCTCCTTCAAACGAGGGGTGACCTGGTCAAGTAGCATGATGATAAGTAAGCAACTACAGTTTACACAATAACCTGCTACACACCAATCTAAGTCACAAAGTTAAATTATAAAACACTTTGACTTGCGGGATATGGTAACCCCTTTCAGAATAATTACAAATGCAACAGATAAAACTAATCTTTGCACTGAGGACTAGTCTTGCATGTAAGCCTTTATGGTATCAAAAATCGCAGCAAATAGTCAAACTTTAGACACACGGGCCAGAAACATCAAGAAACTTGGGGCAATATCATACTGTATTATGGGGAATAATCAAGCAGGATAGCAGATCTTATGAGTTGCTCTCTAGGACAGAGTGCATTGAACATGTGTTTCATACATATTTATAATCAATCAAAGGAGCATTCACTCACATAGTGTTCGGAGGGATATGAAAGGTGCAACAGACAAATTAAACATTTATTTACCAGAAAGGCCCAGTTTTTATAATGGAACGAAGAAGAAAAATGCTTTATCACAAAACGAAGAAAAATGCTGTAGTTGTCAAACACTAGATGATACCCCACGCGATGCTGCAGGACACTACTCAAAATAACCACTGAGAAGAGATGATTCACATAATGCAAAAAAAAAATGCAGGATAATGGTGGATAGTGGTAAATTAACATTTGTTACAACTATATTCCTTACATATTTTATCTACGAAAATTAATGATTTCGTCAAATTATAGTTCTCCCATTAAAATATACTCCCTCCGTTCAGAATTATAACAGGGTTATCCAAAAATATGCACACAAAAAAGAGGCACAGTACAGATAACCCAAAGGAGAGATAGTTCTGAGGATCTAGGAACTGCATCAGACAATGTCTCTTGAATAGATATGTAAACTGCATGTATCTTATACTGTGGACAAAATACTAAAATAGTACATAGAAGTGTAGAACCTACATCCAGCAATGTCTCTCGGATTAATGGGCACTTTAAGACCTTGACATATCGAAGTATTATGGTAATTATTTTTCAACATGTATACTGGGTGACTTGGCTCTATCTACAAAGAAGATGGTTCTTATTGGAAGAACAAAATAATGTCAGCCATCATTCAAGGGACCGAAAAAAAGCATAACATATTTGCCACTGGAGAATGGTTTCACTTATGTCAACAACTCAACACAACACACAATATGATTGAATCTAGTATATAAATGCTCGCGTACAAAATGTCAAGTATATATGTCAAACATTCGTCCACAGTATAAGATACATGCAGTTTACATATCAAGTATATATGTCAAACATTTATCCACAGTACAAAATATCACCTCACTGTCTCAAATGCTTATTTGAAACCAGATCCATGACGAACTGATAAGAGGCACACAGCTAAATGCCCAACCAGATAACTACCTATCCAGAAGACAATAATTAAGCGGTTAAAAGAACTAGGAAGGCACCTATCCACTACCGTAGCTAATGTGGCTTAAATTCAATCGAAGGAAAATGATACGGACCTAAGACAAAGATAAAAGGTGAAAAAATGAGGATATACACCCAAAAAATCGTGCAGCAGCATACCTTTTTTATAGCAAGGTCATAATCATCCAAGGTGCCATGCTCCCTTTCAAATCTTATCCACGCATGACATACAGCCTAGTAAGTTGCAGTCATTATTATTCATTGCCTTTGCCAAAGATAGAACATAAATGGCAATGGAAATAGAAGGAACTATGACAATTAAGATATCTGTTTCAAATCATGCAGTTCATTTGCAGTAACTATGAGCCAAGGTTCTTTTGGCAATACAAGTATCACCAAATACAAAGAAAATTATAACTGAAATAAAGTTTCAAGTATTAAATACTAGTATTCAGTAAGAAAAGGTTCAAAAGCAAGGAAAATTATCAATTTGGGGATCATGCCATGGTGCTCATCTTTGGTGTATAGCTCAAGTCCACCAGAATGGCCCATTTGTCAGAATGGGGTTGTAGGCCGGATATGAACTTTTTTTTTTGAGAAAATGCAAAGGGCTTTTGCATTTCATTGCATTGAAAAGGTGGAGTTTTGATACAATCCTCCTAGGAGGTCAGTTACAAATTACAAATTACAAATCAGGGTCAGCGAAACTAGTGCACGTCCCAGGTGGGCGGCAGGATGACGCGTAGGCCGTGGGCGCCCGCTCTTGCCCACTCCTTGGCTTCCTCTTTGATCTTCGAGACCAGGACCTGAACCAGGGGCTGGGCGCCCTCAAAGATGCATTTGTTGCGCTGTTTCCAGATCATCCATGGCATCAACAGAGCAATGGAGGCTAGGCCCTTACGCATCAGTGTTGGCGTGTTTTGCCTTGCCTGTAGCCACCAGTCCATCAGTGAATCTTCGTGGCTTGGCCCTGCAGTGGTCATCCGTAGCCAGGACAGGATTTCGTGCCAAGTCTGCCTGGCGAAGGGGCACTCCAAGAGGAGGTGGCGCATCGTCTCGAGAGCCTGGTCACAGAGTGGGCATCTTGGCTGGTGCTGGAGACCGCGTCGAGCCAAGCGGTCAGCCGTCCAGCACCGGTCTTGGCTGGCCAACCAGTGAAAAAACTTCACTCTTGGCGGCGCCCAATTCTTCCATATGAGCTTCCACGAGAAGCAAGTCATGGATCACTGGAAGGTGGCAAGATAGCATGAGCTAGCAGAGTATATACCGGAGGCCGTCCATCTCCAAACTAGCTGATCAGGGGTGTCCGAGAGCGTGATATGCTCGATCGCCAGCCAGACTTGAAGGTACTGGCCAATCTCGTGTATGCCCAGGCTCCCATGAATGTCCCTGGCCCAGCTATGGCCTTGCAGTCCTTCAGCGACGGTCCGGATTTTGCGCCGGTGTTTAGGTATGCACTTGTAAAGTGCCGGATATGAACCTTACAACAAGAGTTCTCATGTCATATCGCTTCTGGAACTATGGACTTTATCTATTTGAATATAGTCCAAATTAAATAAGTGGGCTACTCATTCAGCTCTGATACTTATTCTCCCATTATTATGGCCTGACATGCTTTTGGATATATAACATCTCGCAGCATTCCATTATTGTGGAGCCCAATAGATCAAGTAGTGCAGTACACACTAGCAAGCTGGTTTACAGACCAAGCAGGAGAGACATTCCTGTAGTTTCTCAAGAAGAGCTTACCTCTGATCCAGACCCAGCAAACTTTTTGCTATAACAACGCTTGTAAAGTGATCTTGCCTCATGAGTATGCCCCATTTCTATCTCCATTGAAATATAGTGCTGCCAAACCTCCAAAACACACCCACTGGAAGTAAACAAATTCAACTTAGTGCCAGCAATGAGAACATTGTATGAACTTGCACAAACATAATAATAAACCTTTTCTTGAGAGCATTTTCCCAAACTGCGCGTGCTGCAGCTATATCTTTGCCAATATTACACTCTAACTTAGCCCAGTATGCATGCAAGAGTAATAGCTCCTCAATTCCTAGTTGTGGTGAGAGGAACTCAGCAGCATCCTGATATTATATACTCAAAGTTAACTCTCCTTCGAAACAAAAATAATAATTAACTCTAGTACAAATAAAATAAAATGCATGTACACAGCTAGCTCGTAGAGAACGTACCACGAATGTCTGCCTAATCAGTTCGAAATCCAAGCCAGTTGGCATTCCCCGTCTTAAACTATCAACTCGAGTAAGATAAATATTGAGGTACTGCAAAAATGCAATCATCCAAATGAAAGGTATATCAGACCTTACTAAATCAGTTGACAGAAAATTACAGGCCATAGGACGAGAGTCCTCAAAAAGGACGTGCTAGGTTATCCAGGAAATTACAGCTATTGTCGGGCTGATCAAAACAAGCAGATCTGCAAACTACAATTACTGTCCCAATAAGAAACAGACAAACAGTGACTTCCAAGATGCAACGAAATGTGGTATCTTTGCACGCTCATGCACATGTGTGTGTGTGTGGTGGGGGTGAGGCCGTGAGGGGTGAGATGGAGGATGCAAGTGCAGATAAATCACCTCGTTCATGCTTGGGAAAGAACATTGAATGGCTAGCTCAAAGACCTGCAAACAAGACGTGCATATATGTTGGTATTTGCTAATATATATATACAAAAGAAAATAAAGGCGAGACGAACAATAATCTTCTCCAATGAAGGCAACAAAAGAGTACAGTGAACACAATAGCATTTCATGGCATGCACCAGTATTCTAATGAAGTGCTTGTTGCTTTAGGATATTATCTACCAACTATGGAACAAACTAGGTACCTACCGCCATGAAGATGGCAGGATGGGGAGCACTTCCTCTGTCCAGGTTTAAAAGTTCGCCTCATACTTTGGGTCAAACTTTGACCATACATTTAACTAATACTCCCTCTGTTCTTAAATATAAGACGTTTTGGCAGTTCAATTTAAACTGCCAAAACGTCTTATATTTAGAAATGGAGGTTGTACAAAATATTATTTATGTAACAAAAAATTATATCGTTGAAAACTTTTTTCGAATATCCAGTGGCATAATTTATGTTACATATAAATTAGTTAAACTTATGGTCAAAGTTTGATCCAAAGTACAAGAGAGACTTATAAACCCGGACGGAGGAAGTAGGACGATGTTGATAATTGATAGAGATGTTGTTCCTTAGAGTGGCGGACTTAACCCCTAATCAACAATCCAAAGGATACGATTCGATCTCTATGTCCAGTCTTATTTCTTTCCTATCTATATAACTCTCCTATTTTAATAAATAATATTCCATATTTGTTAGAATATTACCTAAACCTATATCAGTTGATTCAGTGCACATAACATATTAGGGGTAACAAAGTTACACAAATTAAATATCCTAACAAGCTACCGAATACTATATTAAAATGAACTTTCCTCCCAACTTATTATGGGGTTCTCAGTATAAAGCAGAAGCAGAGCCCTAGTTCTCTACCTAAATACCCAATCACTTTAATAGTAATCGCTTCATATTGGCAGAATGGGCTTAAGTGACAGGACTTCTGCCAAGAGAGGTGAACAAATTTCGGAAAATGCTAGTTAAAGTCAACAGCAATGAAAGCTTAAATATAGCACCCCTTGGTCAATTTTAAAACCTGTCTGCTATTGCAAGTAAGAAAACTCAGTGAATATATAACATAACAAGTACTGAACAGTGGAACCAGACTTTGGACACTGGATTCTGCCATTTCTTTTGCATACAAGTAAAAAATTGAGTTTCTAAATTATAAAACCAAAACTCAGGGAACATATACATGTAAATAAACTGAACTACCAAATAGTGGCACCAGATTTTTGACACTGAATTATGCCATTTCCATTACATACAAATACGATTTCAAGTTTTTGAATTGTAAAATCCCCGACTACATACCAACGGAGAGACCCAAGGAACTTACATGTCGCAGTTCGTCTTCAGATGCACGAATGCGCTCCAAAGACAGCAAGTAGTGGACCCATAGGTCACTAACCCATGTACAGTTTCTCGTCGCTCTGTGGTAAACACTTTTTAGTATAGCAGGTACCTGCAAAAGAAATCAGAAATTAAGCAATTATTGCCACTTAAAAGAAAACATCATCATAATTATTTCATTAGATCTACAGATCTAGATGTATTGTCACATCGGACATCACAGCTTCAAAGAGTACCTTTAGGGTTCTGTCCAGGTAACTCGTGTATCCCATCCATAGATCACTTGAAACAGGAAGCTCAGAAACGGCCCGTTCGTATAAAACTTGGACACGAGCAGGGTCACCAAAAGACTCCTCAAATTTGATGTATTTCTGTTTCAGCGCCAACAAACAAACAAACAAACAACAGTGAGTTACTGAAAACCAAGATTTCATAAAGAAAACATCGCCATACCAGGAACACTTGTAGTTTGTTAGCCTCGGGTTCAGCCGCGTCGCTTAGTTCATCCTCGTACTGCTTCCGTGCATTGTACATCTCGCTGGCCTTTTTGTAAGCAGATAAAACATTTGGGGGAACATCATCAACCTGGGAATCTGGGTCCCTTGTATTGCCTTCTTCAGCTTCCCAACTCTTATACGCAGCAAGTGTTGACTCAATGTCAGCCAAAGGCACAGATAACTGGCGGTGGAAGAGCGCGCGGACACGTTGAACCTGCTTTGCCTTCTCCTCGTCATTACCATCATTTATGGTCAAAATAGCCATCTCATATTCCCTGTAGGCTTCCCATAGTTTGCTGCCTTCAGTCACGTGTAGACCCCCTGCAGTGATTGCACGCTCATACAAATCCCTCATTTTTGAGAGACCAGATTGCGAACATTGAGACACTGACTGATCATGCTCTTCAACATAATCAAGGTAATCCCGCCATAACTTAATATTCTGCAATAACATGATCATCAAGATAAGTTTGCACTCCACACGCTCAGTAGTCTAAACTCAAAACCACAAAAACAGTTCGACATACCAGATATTCTTGCACTCCACGTTCATAGAGTTTTTCAATATCATCAAAAGATCCACGACTGTAACAGACAGTATATAGGTTTTAGTTGCCAATAACATAAATATTTCAGGAGATCATTTCAAGAGAAAAGAATCACAAACCCAGAGCTCAATGAAATCTCATCCTTTGCCCAATCCTGCCACATCTTCGGTGTGAGAGGGAAGTACTTGTTCATCTCCTCCCTTGCAGCACGAAGCTTCTCGATATTCCCGGATTTTCTCAAGCATTGTATGAGCTACCAAAAAACAATATGGAACAGTAAAACATCATCAACATTAAGCTAGTAAACGATAGCACTTATCAATCAACAATATCCACTTTAAAGGCAGCCAAAGCATCCCAATTACTAAACTAGTGAAAGATCCATCCTCTTAACAAAGCTCAGCGGTGCTGAAATTGTCATCCTAATGGCCAAATCTAGTGCATGAGTGGTGCAAAATGCAGAGGAGCACGCCCTAAGTAGATAACTTGGCACGTAGAAACCACCACAACGCTCAAATTAATCCACGACCACTGCAAATGCATGCTGCTTCTTGATATTCCCTGATGACCTCGAGCATTATGTGTACAGACAAATCAAAGGCGAAACAGCAAAACATCCATCAAACATAAGCTAGTCAGGTGGTGAGATCATATCAATGTCCACCTACGGCGGCCAAGGCTCAGCTACTGACATAAGAAAGACGCAGGTGGACATAGAAATCAAGAGTGTATTTAATATTTCTGACAAAATGAGCTCAACCACACTGAAATCGTTGCCCAATGGCAAAACCAGCGCCACAAAGGTCCAAATGCGTAAGAGCGTGCCCTGGGTCGAAAACCTAGTCGACGCTGTGGAGAGCGTGCCCTGAGTCGAAAACCTAGACGATGCTGTGGAGCTCGCATCAACCCGTGGGCGTCACAAAACCCGCTCAAACCCCTAGTTAGTCGTCGGGAGACTACGCATGGAGAAGCGAGAGAGGATGCGGCGGACGGTAGTACCTGAACGTGGGATTCGTAGTTGAGCGGCTGCTCCAGGAGGGCGCGCTCCAGGGCCTGGATGCGGAGCTCGTCGCCGGCGTCCCCTTCGTCGTCAGAGTCTGAGTCTGATTCCATGGGCGGCGCGTCGGGCTTCTCCCGGTCTTCCGCGCCTCCTCCGGCGACGTCCGCGGGCGGCGCCGCCGCCGCCTCCAGCCGGTCCTCTTCCATGGGCGTCGCCATGTGTTTGTGTCTCTCGGTGTCTCGGGCTTGGGCTCGATGCTGGCAGACACTGTTATTTGGACACCTTGACAACAAGGAGCACATCTTTGATCTTTCTTTCTTTTAATTCTAAAAAAAACATCTTTTTTGGGGGGGGGGGAACCTTAACCGGCGCCCGTTAGCCATCAGCCAGGTTCCAGCGAACTGCCTTCTAAACATAAGATGAAGAACACGGATCTTGAAGCGCTGGAGGTTGCCACGTCAGGGGCAGACACCCGTTCGTTGGGAGTGAGGTCTCGTGCGAACGATTCCAGCGTGCTAAGCTTATCTATACATCTCCCTCGGCACTCCACTGCTCCCCAGCACTCTCATGCCCTCTCTCGATCCCTCCATCGCAACCACTCACAACCCCCGCGGATGGAGCAGCAGCCGGCGACAAGGGCAAGATACAGCGAATCCGAGAATAGGGCGGCGCACCTTGCAGCCGCCGGCCAGGTTGTGTCGCGTGTGGAGGAGCACCCCAGGACCGTGTCGGTCGCGTGAGCAGGAGGACCATGGGTTGTGGCGGCCGAGTATGGAGGAGCACCTCGTCGTCACACATGTAGGTCCCGGGCGAGCACCGCTACAAGGTCTACGTCGACGATGCCCGCTACAGCGACGACCATCGCCACCCCTTCTTCTGCTCCCTGACACGGTGGCGACGGTCGTGTGCCAGCCTCCAGCTCCCGTTTGTGCTACCTCCCCAACATCGGCGTCCACGAGGCCGAGGAGTGGGGCGTGGCCCGATGGCTGATGAATGTTATTTTTACGCTTATCACACCTAAGTTTAAATCGGTTTATTTTATAAAAACCGAGATATCTGCTACGATATTTGTACTAATGACTAATGAATGCAAAGGATTTCAAAATCCTTTTTTTATTTTGTTTCCACGGAAAATTGAGCTATACATGGACTAAATCAAACAATTGTACGGGAAGGAGCAAAGAGGAGATAAGAGAAGCCAAGTGAGAGGTGTAGGAAGCAGTCCAAAGCGCAAGAAGGCGTCTAGTATGAGGGCGGGCGTTCGTGCCAGCACTCATACCAGGTGCCCACGGCACCGTCTCGTCCAACCAACAAGTATTATTAAAGGGCCAACTCTGGAATCAGATCAGAACATCACTGAAACCTCCATCTCGTCACCACACTGGTGCAGAGACGTCCTATACAAATGGTTTTTACCCCCTTTCTGCAACAGAGTTTTAAACCGCCGCCTTGCATGGTAGCAAAGTAGTATGGAAGTAACGGTAACAGTGGCAAAAGTAACGGTAGCAGTTTTGTAGCAATTGTAACAGTGGCAACGGCAAAGTAACATAGCAAAGATCAATATGTGAAAAGCTCATAGGCAATGGATCAATGATGGATAATTATGTCGGATGGCATTCATCATGCAACAGTTATAACCTAAGGTGACACAGAACTGGCTCCAATTCATCAATATAATGTAGGCATGTATTCCGAATATAGTCATACATGCTTATGGAAAAGAACTTGCATGACATCTTTTGTCCTACCCTCCCGTGGCAGCGGGGTCCTAATGGAAACTAAGGGATATTAAGGCCTCCTTTTAATAGAGAACCGGACCAAAGCATTAGCACTTAGTGAATACATGAACTCCTCAAACTACGGTAATCACCGAAAAGAATCCCAATTATTGTCACCTTGGGGTATGCGGATCATAACACGTAATAGGTGTATACAACTTGCAAGAGGATCAAGAACACAAATATATTCATTAAAACATAATAGGTTCAAATCTGAAATCATGGCACTCGGGCCCTAATGACAAGCATTAAGCATAGCAAAGTCATAGCAACATCAATCTTAGAACATAGTGGATGCTTCTATGCCATCTGCTAGCAGACGACAAAGAGGGGGGCCGTTAGGGTTTAACAGCCAGTGGGCCAAACCCCATCTTTGCCGTCCGCTAGCAGACGACAAAGAGTTGGCTGATGGCAAAGCCACCCTTTGCCGTCTGCTAGCTCTTTGCCGTCTGTTTTCTTCTAACTGATGGCAAAGCCACTCTCTGTCGTCCGCTAGCGGACGGCAAAGATTTGGTAGACGACAAATCTTCTTATTCCAATAGTGATTGTGTATGATTTATCATAAAGATCAAATAAAATGGTATGCGTATTGCGCTGAGATGTAAACTTAAATCTTCGCACAAACAAATCAATGAGGTGATAGTATTGTAGGCACTTATCTGACACGAAATCCTCAAGACCAGCATTTTGTGCATACGCTTCAAATTCATCCTTGAAACCTACATGAACCATGAATTGATCCAACGGCCATTCGCAAGGCCGTACTCGAGCTTCCCTTGGTGGTTCAAGGTCCGGCTCACGTATAGTGAGCCTTGGGGCTTGCTTCTTCGAGGAACCACCTTGGTATATTTTCCTAAACATTTTTCTTCCTTTGAAATTTTTAGTGACTCAACATAAAAGGGAACCAAACTCAACAAAACTGATAGCAACTACTCCTACAAGTGTCTAGAGGCTAAATCATACATCAAAAATACTTTGGACCATATAAATTTGACATGCAAGCTCAAGAACAAGGTCACCACAGCAGCAAAAATTTGCAATATATAAAGCACTAGAACAAAAACTAATTGGGCCATTGGAGGAGTCACATACCGAAGAACAATCCCCCCCCCCCAAAATAGTTTTGCAAATGGAGCTTTGCACAAGGAGATCAAAAATGGCAGCAAGATGAGCTAGAACACGGGTTTGAGCAAGGAGATGATTTTTTCTGGAGGAAGACGAAGTGGATGGGTGCTGGAATAAGTGAGGGGGCCCACATGGGACCCACAAGGCAGGGGGCACGCCAAGGGGGTCAGGCGCGCCCTCCACCCTTGTGGCCCACTGGTGCAGCCCCCTGGTGCATGTTCAGTGCCAGAAATTCTAAAATATTCTATAAAAAATCATACTAAATTTTTAGGGCATTTGGAGAACTTTTATTTTCAGACATTTTTTATTGCACGGATAATTCAGAAAACAGACAGATAATACTATTTTTGCTTTATTTATTCTAAATAACAGAAAGTAAAAGGTGGGTACAGAAAGTTGTGCTTTCTAAATTCATCCATCGCATGCTCATCGAAAGGAATGCATTAACAAGGTTGATCAAGTCTTATTAAAAAACCTCTTTCGAATAACATGAAACCGGAGAATTTTCGAATAACACTAGGTTACCTCAACGGGGATATGCATGTCCCCAACAATAAGAATATTATATCTCTTTTTGACAGTAGGAAGAGGGAATTCAAAACCTCCAATAGTAATAGTTGAAATTTTTCCAATAGAATTGATACTATAAACTTGAGGTTGTTTCTTCGGAAAGTGTACCGTATGCTCATTACCATTAACATGAAAGGTGACATTGCCCTTGTTGCAATCAATAACAGCCCCTGCAGTATTCAAAAAGGGTCTACCAAGGATGATTGACATACTGTCGTCCTCGGGAATATCAAGAATAACAAAGTCCGTTAAGATAGTAACGTTTGCAACCACAACAGGCACATCCTCACAAGTACCGATGGGTATAGCAGTTGATTTATCAGCCATTTGCAAAGAGATTTCAGTAGGTGTCAACTTATTCAAGTCAAGTCTACTATATAAAGAGAAAGGCATAACACTAACACCGGCTCCAAGATCGCATAAAGCAGTTTTAACATAGTTTTTTTAATGGAGCATGGTATAGTTGGTATTCCTGGATCTCCTAGTTTCTTTGGTGTTCCACCTTTAAAAGTGTAATTAGCAAGCATGGTGGAAATTTTAGCTTCTGGTATCTTTCTTTTATTTGTAACAATATCTTTCATATACTTGGCATAAGGAGACATTTTCAGAATATCAGTCAAACGCATACGCAAAAAGACAGGTTTAAGCATTTCAACAAAGCACTCAAAATCCTCATCATCCTTTTTCTTGGATGGTTTAGGAGGAAAGGGCATGGGTTTCTGCACCCATGGTTCCCTTTCTTTACCATGCTTCCTAGCAACAAAGTCTCTCTTATCATAACATGGATTATTTGATTGTGGGTTATCAAGATCAACATCAGGTTCTACCTCCACATCATTATCATTACTAGGTTGAGCATCAACATGAACATCATTATTAACATTAGCATTAGGTTCATGTTCATTACCAAATTGTGTCTCAGCATCAGAAATAGAAATATCATTGGGATTCTCATATGTATCTATAACAGGTTCACTAGAAGCATGCAAAGTCCTAGCAGTTTTCTTTTTCCTTTTATTATTAGGACTAGGTGCATCAGTATTAATTCTCTAAGAATCTTGCTCAATTCTCTCAGGATGGTCCTCAGGATACAAAGGTTCCTGAGTCATTTTACCACCTCTAGTCATAACCCTAATTAATAGCATTATCATTGGTCTTACTATTCAACTCATTGAGCAAATCATCTTGTGCCTTAAGTACTTGTTCTACTTGAGTTTTCACCATGGAAGCATTCTTACTAATAATTTTAAGATCACTAACAGTTCTGCTCATATAATCACCCAAGCAGTCAAGCATGTAAGCATTGCATTTCAATTGTCTACTAACATAAGCATTGAAATTCTCTTGTTTAACAATAAAATTATCAAACTCATCCAAGCATTGACTAGCAGACTTATTATGAGGAATATCACCTTCATCAAATCTATAGAGAGAATTTACCTCTACTGCCTGTTTCGGGTTATCAAGACCATGTATTTCTTCAATAGGCGGTAAATTCTTAACATCTTCAGCTTTAATACCCTTTTCTTTCATAGATTTCTTTGCCTCTTGCATATCTTCGGGACTGAGAAATAGAATACCTCTTTTCTCCGGAGTTGGCTCAGAAGTTGGTTCAAGAAGTGTCCAATCATTATCATTGCTCAATATATTATTCAATAGCAATTCAGCTTGCTCAACAGTTGTTTCCCTGAAAACACAACCAACACAACTATCTAGGTGGTCCCTAGAAGCATCAGTTAGTCCATTATAAAAGATATCAAGTATTTCATTTTTCTTGAGAGGATGATCAGGCAAAGCATTAAGTAATTGGAGAAGCCTCCCCCAAGCTTGTGGGAGACTCTCTTCTTCAATTTGCACAAAGTTAAATATTTCCTTTAAAGCGTCTTGTTTATTATGAGCAGGGAAATACTTTTCAGAGAAGTGGTAAATCATATCCTGGGGACTACACACACAACCAAGAGCAAGAGAATTAAACCATAACTTAGCATCACCCTTTAACGAGAAAGGAAACAACTTAAGACTATAGTAATAGTGATTTTTTCTCATGAGCAAATAGGGTGGCTATATCATTCAATTTAGTAAGATGTGCCACGACAGTTTCATATTCATAACCATTGAAAGGGTCAGATTCAACCAAAGTAATTAACTCAGGATTGACAGAGAATTCATAATCCTTATCAGTAACAAAATAGGTGAAGTAGCAAAGTTAGGATAATATTGCATTCTAGCATTCAAAGACTTTTCTTTCCACTTGCATAATAATTTCTTAAGATCATCTATATCCTTACAAGCAAGAAAGTCCCTAGCTACCTCTCCATCCATAACATAACCCTCAGGCATAACAGGCAATTCATATCTAGGAGAGCTAGTTTTATCAAGTGTTTCAAAGTTTTCAGTTTCAATGATTTCATCAGTTTCAGAGATATCATCATCTTCAGCATAATCAATAGTTCTAACTCTAGCAAGATGTTCATCAAGTAATTCACCCGGTGGCACAGTTTTATCAAGCAAAGTAGTGGCATCATAAGCATCATTCATAGTAGAAGTGGCATCATTAATAACATGCGACATATCAAAATCAGTAGCAGGTGTAGGTGTCTGTGACGCCCGGATAACTACAGTGATCCCCCGCTAATGATGCCACGTCACCTCGGTTACCGTTGATAGACTCTCGATAGTTCAAAAACGAAACAAATTCAAAATTTAATAAAAGGCAAACAATAAAAGTTTTCAAACATTAAAACCAAATTGTTCGGGTTGTGCCAAATAATGCATAAGTAATTATGGTGGAGAAACCAAACTTTTATAAACCGTTTAACTACTCGAAAGTAAATAAGACATTAGCAAAGACAAGTAATTAAATGCCTTTTACAGTTAATAAAATACTAAACTGTTTTATTTTGTCACCAACCTTTTGGGGCTTTGGGGTATTTTGTAACACTAATTTAGGTACTACTTATATATTTTATAAAACAAAATTATATAGAATATGAAATAGAAAACTAATAGAAAGAAAATAAATAAAAGGAAAAAACAAAACAAATAAAAAGGCAGGGAGAGAGATAAAAACACACTGGAGCTCTCCCTCTCCCTGGGTCGAATGGCCCAACTGACCATCCAGGCCACCAGGAGGCCCACCCATCCCACCTTATCACCCTGAGCAACGAAACCCTAACCCCTCCCGACACCCCACTCGCACTCCCTCTCCTCCCCTGGATCTAGATCGAAGACGCGGCGCCCCGACCCCTTCGCCGCTCGTCATCGACCGCGCCCGAGGCCACCGCACCACCTAGCGTTAGCTGCCGTTGCCGACCACCACTGCCTCGACCCCGTCGTCGTTCGTCGCCGCGCATCGTCCCCATCCTCCTCGCTGGACTGCCTCCCCATCTCCGACGCCGTCGTCCCTGTCGTCCACCCCGAGCCCTGCTGCCCTAGTCCCTACGGCCCTGCGGTGAGGAACCCCGACCGTCCTTCCCGCGCTCCAGCGTACGCTCGCGCCCCTTCCCCCTGAGCACGACCCCGCGCCCGACTGACTGCAAAGCCCCAATGCGCGCGCCCGTGCTGCAACTCGCCCTGCAGCTCGCCGGATCCGCCGCTCGCCTCCGCATCGCTTCTCGCCGCGGCTGCCTACGCCTGTTGCCGCAACCGCCTGCGCCTGGGGCCACGCCGGCTGCGCTCACCATTTCCCCCACCGCGCCCTTGCTCCCGCTGCTAAACCCCCTTGGTCGCCGACCGCGCCGTAGCCGCCCCACGCCCGTCTCTGTTCGGCCGATGCTGCTGCTGCTCTTGCGGCTGCCGCTTCTTCCTGCCGCGGCCGCGCCTGGCCCCGACCGGCCTCGCCGGTGCCGCGGTCGCCGTGCCACCGCCGCCTACCTCGCCGCCCTGATCGCCTACGCATGCCCCACCATCGCCTGGCCGCACCTGGCCTCGCCCGCTTCCCCTGGCTGGCGCCTTGCCCCGCCCCAGCAGCCTTCGTCCGCCGGGCGCGCCCTGCCCCGCCAGCTTCTGGTCTTGGCCGCCGGCGCGACATCGCCTCGCTACCAGGAAAGGCTGCGGTTCCGCCCGCTGCCCGACAGCGCCCGCTAGCGCCCGTGCCCGTTATGGCCCTCTGGCCCATTGACGGCAGGGCCCCACGCCACAGAATGTTTTAATTAAAAAAAGAGAATCAAAAAATAATAATAATAAATAAATAGTTAATTAATCAATCAATTAATTAAAGAATTAATTAACTTAATTAATCCTGATTAGATTAACCTAATCAATTAATTAAGCTTATTTAATCCCGCTTAATAAAACCCTAATTAACATGTTAGCCAATGACAGGTGGGTCCCACTGGACCCACAACCCAGGTTTGACTCTGGTCAGCTGGGTTTGACCTGCTGATGTCATGGTGATGTCATGCTGACATCACCTTTCACTGTTCTGGATAATGTTCGATTTAAATAATAAAATAAATTTCAAAAATGCATAAAACTTTGATAAATCATAGAAAATAAACCGTAGCTCGGATGAAAATACTTTATACATGAAAGTTGCTTAGAACGACGAGACGAATCCGGGTATGCAGCCCGTTCGCGCGCCACACATCCCTAGCATAGCAAACACGCAACTTTCCCCCTCCGGTTCATCTGTCCGAAAACGCGAAACACCGGGAATACTTTCCCGGATGTTCCCCCCCCCTTCGCCGGTACCACCTCCTACCGCGTTAGGGCACACCTAGCATCGCGCATTGTCATGTCTTCCATCGTCATGCTTATGTTCGCATTATATTTATTGTTTCTTACCCCTCTTCTCTCGTTAGACACCGAGACCGACGCCGCTGCTACCCAGTACGACTACGGTGTTGACGACCCCTTCTTGCCAAAGCAACCAGGCAAGCCCCCCCCTTGATCACCAGATATCGCATATTCTTCTCTATGCTACTTGCATTAGAGTAGTGTAGCATGTTACCGCTTTCCGTTTATCCTATCCTGATGCATAGCCTGTCCTTGCTACTACTGTTGTTACCTTTACCTGCAATCCTAAATGCTTAGTATAGGATGCTAGTATTCCATCAGTGGCCCTACATTCTTGTCCGTCTGCCATGCTATACTACCGGGCCGTGATCACTCGGGAGGTGGTCACCGGTATATACTATATACTTTATACATGATACATGTGGTGACTAAAGTCGGGTCGGCTCGAGGAGTACCCGCGAGTGGTTCACGGATTGGGGGCTGAAAGGACCTTTGTCCCAAAGGCCCTCTGTGTGGATCTTTGTGTCGGAGCGACAGGGCAGGTTGAGACTACCTAGGTGAGAGGTGGGCCTGGCCCTGGTCTGTTGGGGATCGTTGCAGAAATTAAAAAAATTCTACGCATCACCAAGAACAATCTATGGAGTAACTAGCAACGAGAGAGAGGGGAGTGCATCTTCATACCGTTGAAGATCGCGAGACGGAAGCGTTGCAAGAACGCGGATGAGGGAGTCGTACTCATAGCGATTCAGATCGCGGTGGATTCCGATCCTAGCGCCGAACAACGGCACCTCCGCGTTCAACACACGTGCAGCCCGATGACGTCTCCCACACCTTGATTCAGCAAGGAGGAGGGAGAGGTTGAGGAAGAGGGCTCCAACAGCAGCACGACGGTGTGGTGGTGATGGAGTGGCAGTTCTCCGGCAGGGCTTCGCCAAGCTCACGCGGAGGAGGAGAGGTGTTGGGGAGGGGAGGGGCTGCGCCTTGGATGTGGTGCTGCAGCCCTCCCTCCACCCCTCTATTTATAGGGAGAAGGGGGAAGGGGGCCGGCCCCTCTAGATGAGATCTAGAGGGGGGGCGACGGACAAGGGGGAGGGGGCTTGCCCCCCAAGCAAGGGGGGCGCCCCCTTTAGGGTCCCCCAACCCTAGGCGCATGGGCCCTAGGGGGATGGCGCCCAGCAAACTTAGGGGCTGGTTCCCTTCCACCTACAGCCCATAAGGCCCTCCGGGGCAGGTGGACCCTCTCGGTGGACCCCCGGAACCCCTCCGGTGGTCCCGGTACAATACCGGTATACCCCCGAATATTTCCGGTGACCGTATGATGACTTCCCATATATAAATCTTCACCTCCGGACCATTCCGGAACTCCTCGTGACGTCCGGGATCTCATCCGGGACTTCGAACAACATTCGGTAATCACATACAAATCTTCCTTATAACCCTAGCGTCATCGAACCTTAAGTGTGTAGACCCTACGGGTTCGGGAATCATGCAGACATGACCGAGACAGCTCTCTAGCCAATAACCAACAGCGGGATCTGGATACCCATGTTGGCTCCCACACGATGATCTCATCGGATGAACCACGATGTCGAGGATTCAAGCAATCCCGTATACAATTCCCTTTGTCAATCGGTACGTTACTTGCCCGAGATTCGATCGTCGGTATCCCAATACCTCGTTCAATCTCGTTACCGGCAAGTCACTTTACTCGTTCCGTAATGCATGATCCCGTGACTAACTACTTAGTCACATATTGAGCTCATTATGATGATGCATTACCGAGTGGGCCCAGAGATACCTCTCCGTCATACGGAGTGACAAATCCCAGTCTCGATCCGTGCCAACCCAACAGACACTTTCGGAGATACCTGTAGTGCACCTTTATAGCCACCCAGTTACGTTGTGACGTTTGGTACACCCAAAGCATTCCTACGGTATCCGGGAGTTGCACGATCTCATGGTCTAAGGAAATGATACTTGACATTAGAAAAGCTTTAGCAAACGAACTACACGATCTAGTGCTATGCTTAGGATTGGGTCTTGTCCATCACATCATTCTCCTAATGATGTGATCCCGTTATCAATGACATCCAATGTCCATGGTCAGGAAACCGTAACCATCTATTGATCAACGAGCTAGTCAACTAGAGGCTCACTAGGGACATGTTATGGTCTATGTGTTCACACATGTATTACGATTTCCGGATAACACAATTATAGCATGAACAATAGACAATTATCATGAACAAGGAAATATAATAATAACCATTTTATTATTGCCTCTAGGGCATATTTCCAACAGTCTCCCACTTGCACTAGAGTCAATAATCTAGTTACATTGTGATGAATCGTACACCCATAGAGTTCTGGTGTTGATCATGTTTCGCCCGTGGAAGAGGTTTAGTCAACGGATCTGCGACATTCAAATCCGTATGCACTTTACAAATATCTATGTCTCCATTTTGAACATTTTCACGAATGGAGTTGAAGCGACGCTTGATGTGCCTGGTCTTCTTGTGAAACCTGGGCTCCTTGGCAAGGGCAATAGCTCCAGTGTTGTCACAGAAGAGAGTCATCGGCCCCGATGCATTGGGAATAACTCCTAGGTCGGCAATGAACTCCTTCATCCAGATTGCTTCATGTGCTGCCTCCGAGGCTGCCATGTACTCCGCTTCACATGTAGATCCCGCCACGACGCTTTGCTTGCAACTGCACCAGCTGACTGCCCCACCATTCAAAATATACACGTATCCGGTTTGTGACTTAGAGTCATCCAGATCTGTGTCGAAGCTAGCATCGACGTAACCCTTTACGACGAGCTCTTCGTCACCTCCATAAACGAGAAACATATCCTTAGTCCTTTTCAGGTACTTCAGGATGTTCTTGACCGCTGTCCAGTGTTCCATGCCGGGATTACTTTGGTACCTTCCTACCAAACTTACGGCAAGGTTTACATCAGGTCTGGTACACAGCATGGCATACATAATAGACCCTATGGCCGAGGCATAGGGGATGACACTCATCTTTTCTCTATCTTCTGCCGTGGTCGGGCATTGAGCCGTGCTCAATCTCACACCTTGCAATACAGGCAAGAACCCCTTCTTGGACTGATCCATATTGAACTTCTTCAATATCTTGTCAAGGTATGTGCTTTGTGAAAGACCTATGAGGCGTCTCGATCTATCTCTATAGATCTTGATGCCTAATATGTAAGCAGCTTCTCCAAGGTCCTTCATTGAAAAACACTTATTCAAGTAGGCCTTTATGCTTTCCAAGAATTCTATATCATTTCCCATCAATAGTATGTCATCAACATATAATATGAGAAATGCTACGGAGCTCCCACTCACTTTCTTGTAAACACAGGCTTCTCCATAAGTCTGTGTAAACCCAAACGCTTTGATCATCTCATCAAAGCGAATGTTCCAACTCCGAGATGCCTGCACCAGCCCATAGATTGAGCGCTGGAGCTTGCATACCTTGTCAGCATTCTTAGGATCGACAAAACCTTCCGGCTGCATCATATACAATTCTTCCTTAAGGAAGCCGTTAAGGAATGCCGTTTTGACGTCCATTTGCCATATTTCATAATCGTAGAATGCGGCAATTGCTAACATGATTCGGACGGACTTCAGCTTCGCTACGGGTGAGAAGGTCTCATCGTAGTCAACTCCTTGAACTTGTCGATAACCCTTAGCGACAAGTCGAGCTTTATAGATGGTAACATTTCCATCCGCGTCCGTCTTCTTCTTAAAGATCCATTTATTTTCTATCGCTCGCCGATCATCGGGCAAGTCTGTCAAAGTCCATACTTTGTTTTCATACATGGATCCTATCTCGGATTGCATGGCTTCAAGCCATTTGTTGGAATCTGGGCCCGCCATTGCTTCTTCATAGTTCGAAGGTTCACCGTTGTCCAACAACATGATTTCCAGGACAGGGTTGCCGTACCACTCTGGTGCGGAACGTGTCCTTGTGGACCTACGAAGTTCAGTGGTAACTTGATCATGATCGTCATCATTAACTTCCTCTCTAGTCGGTGCAGGCACCACAGAAACATTTTCTTGTGCTGCGCTACTTTCTGGTTCGAGAGGGGTCATCTCATCAAGTTCCACTTTCCTCCCACTTACTTCTTTCGAGAGAAACTCTTTCTCCAGAAAGGACCCGTTCTTGGCAACGAAGATCTTGCCTTCGGATCTGAGGTAGAAGGTATACCCAATGGTTTCCTTAGGGTATCCTATGAAGACGCATTTTTCCGACTTGGGTTCGAGCTTTTCAGGTTGAAGTTTCTTGACATAAGCATCGCATCCCCAAACTTTAAGAAACGACAGCTTAGGTTTCTTTCCAAACCATAATTCATACGGTGTCGTCTCAACGGATTTCGACGGAGCCCTATTTAAAGTGAATGCGGCAGTCTCTAAAGCATAACCCCAAAATGATAGCGGTAGATCGGTAAGAGACATCATAGATCGCACCATATCCAATAGAGTGCGATTACGATGTTCGGACACACTATTACGCTGAGGTGTTCCAGGCGGCGTGAGTTGTGAAACAATTCCACATTTCCTTAAGTGTGTGCCAAATTCGTGACTCAAATATTCCCCTCCACGATCTGATCGTAAGAACTTTATTTTCCTGTCACGTTGATTCTCAACCTCACTCTGAAATTCCTTGAACTTTTCAAAGGTCTCAGACTTGTGTTTCATTAAGTAGACATACCCATATCTACTTAAGTCATCAGTGAGGGTGAGAACATAACGATAGCCACCGCGAGCCTCAACGCTCATTGGACCGCACACATCAGTATGTATGATTTCCAATAAGTTGGTTGCTCGCTCCATTGTTCCGGAGAACGGAGTCTTGGTCATTTTTCCCATGAGGCATGGTTCGCACGTGTCAAATGATTCATAATCAAGAGACTCCAAAAGTCCATCTGCATGGAGTTTCTTCATGCGTTTGACACCAATGTGACCAAGGCGGCAGTGCCACAAGTATGTGGGACTATCATTATCAACCTTACATTTCTTGGCATTCACACTATGAATATGTGTAACATCACGTTCGAGATTCATTAAGAATAAACCATTGACCAGCGGGGCATGACCATAAAACATATCTCTCATATAAATAGAACAACCATTATTCTCGGATTTAAATGAGTAGCCATCTCGCATCAAACGAGATCCAGATACAATGTTCATGCTCAAAGCTGGCACTAAATAACAATTATTGAGGTTTAAAACTAATCCCGTAGGTAAATGTAGAGGTAGCGTGCCGACGGCGATCACATCGACCTTGGAACCATTCCCGACGCGCATCGTCACCTCGTCCTTCGCCAGTCTTCGCTTATTCCGCAGCTCCTGTTTTGAGTTACAAATATGAGCAACCGCACCGGTATCAAATACCCAGGAGCTACTACGAGTACTGGTAAGGTACACATCAATAACATGTATATCACATATACCTTTGGTGTTGCCGGCCTTCTTGTCTGCTAAGTACTTGGGGCAGTTCCGCTTCCAGTGACCGTTTCCCTTGCAATAAAAGCACTCAGTCTCAGGCTTGGGTCCATTCTTTGTCTTCTTCCCGGCAGCTTGCTTACCGGGCGCGGCAACTCCCTTGCCGTCTTTCTTGAAGCTCTTTTTACCCTTGCCTTTCTTGAACTTAGTGGTCTTATTCACCATCAACACTTGATGTTCCTTTTTGATCTCCACCTCCGCTGATTTCAGCATCGAATATACCTCAGGAATGGTTTTCTCCATCCCCTGCATATTGAAGTTCATCACAAAGCTCTTGTAGCTAGGTGGAAGCGACTGAAGGATTCTGTCAACGACCGCGTCATCCGGGAGATTAACTCCCAGCTGAGACAAGCGGTTGTGCAACCCAGACATTTTGAGTATGTGTTCGCTGATGGAACTATTCTCCTCCATCTTACAACTGTAGAACTTGTCGGAGACTTCATATCTCTCGACCCGGGCATGAGCTTGGAAAACCATTTTCAGCTCTTGGAACATCTCATATGCTCCGTGCTGCTCGAAACGCTTTTGGAGCCCCGGTTCTAAGCTGTAAAGCATGCCGCACTGAACCAGGGAGTAATCATCAACACGTGTTTGCCAAGCGTTCATAACGTCTTGGTTTGCTGGGACGGGTGCTTCACCTAGCGGTGCTTCAAGGACATATGCTTTCTTGGCAGCTATGAGGATGATCCTCAAGTTCCGGACCCAGTCCGTATAGTTGCTACCATCGTCTTTCAGCTTGGTTTTCTCTAGGAACGCGTTGAAGTTGAGGTTGACATTAGCGTGGGCCATTTGATCTACAAGACATATTGTAAAGATTTTAGACTAAGTTCATGATAATTAAGTTCATCTAATCAAATTATTAATGAACTCCCACTCAGACAGACATCCCTCTAGTCATCTAAGTGATACATGATCCGAGTCAACTAGGCCGTGTCCGATCATCACGTGAGACGGACTAGTCATCATCGGTGAACATCTTCATGTTGATCGTATCTTCTATACGACTCATGTTCGACCTTTCGGTCTTCCGTGTTCCGAGGCCATGTCTGTACATGCTAGGCTCGTCAAGTCAACCTAAGTGTATTGCGTGTGTAAATCTGGCTTACACCCGTTGTATGCGAACGTTAGGACCTATCACACCCGATCATCACGTGGTGCTTCGGAACAACGGACTTTAGCAACGGTGCACAGTTAGGGGGAACACAATTCTTGAAATTTTAGTGAGAGATCATCTTATTTAGGCTACCGTCGTTCTAAGCAAATAAGATGTAAAACATGATAAACATCACATGCAATCAAATAGTGACATGATATGGCCAATATCATTTTGCTCCTTTTGATCTCCATCTTCGGGGCGCCATGATCATCATCGTCACCGGCATGACACCATGATCTCCATCATCGTGTCTTCATGAAGTTGTCTCGCCAACTATTACTTCTACTACTATGGCTAACGGTTAGCAATAAAGTAAAGTAATTACATGACGTTTCAGTTGACACGCAGGTCATAAATAAATTAAGACAACTCCTATGGCTCCTGCCGGTTGTCATACTCATCGACATGCAAGTCGTGATTCCTATTACAAGAACATGATCAATCTCATACATCACATATATCATTCATCACATTCTTCTGGCCATATCACATCACATGACACATGCTGCAAAAACAAGTTAGACGTCCTCTAATTGTTGTTGCAAATTTTTACGTGGCTGCTATAGGTTTCTAGCAAGAACGTTTCTTACCTACGCCAAAACCACAACGTGATATGCCAATTTCTATTTACCCTTCATAAGGACCCTTTTCATCGAATCCGATCCGACTAGAGTGGGAGAGACAGACACCCGCTAGCCACCTTATGCAACTAGTGCATGTCAGTCGGTGGAACCTGTCTCACGTAAGCATACGTGTAAGGTCGGTCCGGGCCGCTTCATCCCACGATGCCGCCGAATCAAGATAAGACTAGTAACGGCAAGTAAATGGACAAAATCGACGCCCACAACAACTTGTGTTCTACTCGTGCATAGAAACTACGCATAGACCTAGCTCTGATACCACTGTTGGGGATCGTTGCAGAAATTAAAAATTTTCTACACATCACCAAGATCAATCTATGGAGTAACTAGCAACGAGAGGGAGGGGAGTGCATCTTCATACCGTTGAAGATCGCGAGACGGAAGCGTTGCAAGAACGCGGATGAGGGAGTCGTACTCGTAGCGATTCAGATCGCGGTGGATTCTGATCTAGCGCCGAACAACGGCACCTCCGCGTTCAACACACGTGCAGCCCGATGACGTCTCCCGCACCTTGATCCAGCAAGGAGGAGGGAGAGGTTGAGGAAGAGGGCTCCAACAGCAGCACGACGGTGTGGTGGTGATGGAGTAGCAGTTCTCCGGCAGGGCTTCGCCAAGCTCACGCGGAGGAGGAGAGGTGTTGGGGAGGGGAGGGGCTGCGCCTTGGATGTGGTGCTGCAGCCCTCCCTCCACCCCTCTATTTGTAGGGAGAAGGGGGAAGGGGGCCGGTCTAGAGGGGGGCGGCGGCCAAGGGGGAGGGGGCTTGCCCCCCAAGCAAGGGGGGCGCCCCCTTTAGGGTTCCCCCCCCAACCCTAGGCGCATGGGCCCTAGGGGGATGGCGCCCAGCCCACTTAGGGGATGGTTCCCTTCCACCTACAGCCCATAAGGCCCTCCGGGGTAGGTGGACCCTCCCGATGGACCCCCGGAACCCCTCCGGTGGTCTCGGTACAATACCGGTATACCCCCGAATATTTCCGGTGACCGTATGATGACTTCCCATATATAAATCTTCACCTCCGGACCATTCCGGAACTCCTCGTGATGTCCGGGATCTCATCCGGGACTCCGAACAACATTCGGTAATCACATACAAATCTTCCATATAACCCTACCGTCATCGAACCTTAAGTGTGTAGACCCTACGGGTTCGGGAATCATGCAGACATGACCGAGACAGCTCTCTAGCCAATAACCAACAGCGGGATATGGATACCCATGTTGGCTCCCACATGTTCCACGATGATCTCATCGGATGAACCACGATGTCGAGGATTCAAGCAATCCCGTATACAATTCCCTTTGTCAATCGGTACGTTACTTGCTCGAGATTCGATCGTCGGTATCCCAATACCTCGTTCAATCTCGTTACCGGCAAGTCACTTTACTCGTTCCGTAATGCATGATCCCGTGACTAACTACTTAGTCACATATTGAGCTCATTATGATGATGCATTACCGAGTGGGCCCAGAGATACCTCTCCGTCATACGGAGTGACAAATCCCAGTCTCGATCCGTGCCAACCCAACAGACACTTTCGGAGATACCTGTAGTGCACCTTTATAGCCACCCAGTTACGTTGTGACGTTTGGTACACCCAAAGCATTCCTACGGTATCCGGGAGTTGCACGATCTCATGGTCTAAGGAAATGATACTTGACATTAGAAAAGCTTTAGCAAACGAACTACACGATCTAGAGCTATGCTTAGGATTGGGTCTTGTCCATCACATCATTCTCCTAATGATGTGATCTCGTTATCAATGACATCTAATGTCCATGGTCAGGAAACCGTAACCATCTATTGATCAACGAGCTAGTCAACTAGAGGCTCACTAGGGACATGTTATGGTCTATGTGTTCACACATGTATTACGATTTCCGGATAACACAATTATAGCATTAACAATAGACAATTATCATGAACAAGGAAATATAATAATAACCATTTTATTATTGCCTCTAGGGCATATTTCCAACATGGTCGGCGTCCGCCGTTACTTCAAAATAACACGCTTAACAAGTTCTTGGTATTGGATTTGAGTCTGGCCATTTGGTCTATACGCACTAACCAACTACGCGGGAACAATTATGGGTACTCGATGTCGTGGTATCAGCCGAAGCCTTCGTGACGTCAGCGACTGAGCGGCGCGCGCTGGGTTGGACCGCGTAACGCAACTTCCTTTGAAATGGAGGTTGCTAGGTCTACTCTCCGTCCGCGTACGCAATGTGAAGGTGTGCAATGGGCGATGGGCCCAGACCCCTGCGCGCATAGGATTTAGACCGGCGTGCTGACCTCTCTGTTGTGCCTAGGTGGGGCTGCGACGTGTTGATCTTCTGAGGCCAGGCATGACCCAGGAAAGTGTGTCCGGCCAAATGGGATCGAGCGTGTTGGGTTATGTGGTGCACCTCTGCAGGGAAGTTTATCTATTCGAATAGCCGTGATCTTCGGTAACATGACGACTTGGAGTTGTACCTTGACCTTATGACAACTAGAACCGGATACTTAATAAAACACACCCTTCCAAGTGCCAGTTATAACCCGGTGATCGCTCTCTAACAGGGCGACGAGGAGGGGATCGCCGGGTAGGTTTATGCTATGCGATGCTACTTGGTGAACTTACCATCTACTCTCTTCTACATGCTGCAAGATGGAGGTGGCCTGAAGCGTAGTCTTCGACAGGATTAGCTATCCCCCTCTTATTCTGGCATTCTGCAGTTTAGTCCACCAATATGGCCCTTTACACATATACCCATGCATATGTAGTGTAGCTCTTGATTGCGAGTACTTTGGATGAGTACTCACGGTTGCTTTTCTCCCTCTTTTCCCCCTTTCCCTTCTACCTGGTTGTCGCAACCAGATGCCGGAGCCCAGGAGCCAGACGCCACCGTCGACGATGACTCTTACTACACTGGAGGTGCCTGCTACTACGTGCAGGCCGCTGACGACGACCAGGAGTAGTTTAGGAGGATCCCAGGCAGGAGGCCTGCGCCTCTTTCGATCTGTATCCCAGTTTGTGCTAGCCTTCTTAAGGCAAACTTGTTTAACTTATGTCTGTACTCAGATATTGTTGCTTCCGCTAACTCGTCTATGACCGAGCACTTGTATTCAATCCCTCGAGGCCCCTGGCTTGTATTATGATGCTTGTATGACTTATTTTATTTTTAGAGTTGTGTTGTGATATCTTCCCATGAGTCCCTGATCTTGATCGTACACGTTTGTGTGTATGATTAGTGTACGATTGAATCGGGGGCGTCACAAGTTGGTATCAGAGCCGACTGCCTTGAGGAATCCCCTTCCAAACTCCTTGGCCGAAGTCGAGTCTAGTCATTGCAAAACTTTTACTAACATGGCTGTGTGGCTTACGGGCCCACGTCGCCATTGGGTGGTATTAGGATCTTTTTTTCCTCGACCTATACTCTAGGACTCTGATCTCTCTTCTATTCGGGTTAAATGGTTTTGCTAACTCTAACTCTAGGTTCTCGTAAATACTTTATCCTGGAGAGCCCCTTCATTCCAGATGATGGCCTGCTTCACCAGAAGATTTTGAAGATACTCTTTGATATTCTCTCGAGACTTTGTGCCCACCACTTTTGCTATTCCCGACCATCGATAAATCCATATGGATAACTACTTACAGTTGCCATTCATACAATCATCCCCCGTTGATCTTGTTATTACAAGATACCCCAAAGTTTTCTCTATTGTTCCGAGAATACTTTGTGCCTACTGCCTTGCAGTTCTTTGCCACATGAATACCCCTACAAATAAATCCTCGCACTTGTCGAGTATCCGCTCATCCCCAGTTGTTCATGTGTTTCACAAAAGTCTTCAAAATACCATTCGATCTTCCAAAAATCCTCAGCAACTTATTGCTCTTGAAATTCTTGCTTGATTGCATTATGGTTAATCCCATAAGTATGGTAATCTTATTGGCATCCTTTGTCACTATCATTTTGAGTCCATTGATTCAATCAGTTGCAAAGGCTCGCAAACCTCAGTCAGATCCTATAATTCACCCTTCCGGCTCAGACGTCATTTTAAACACGAGTTGGATCTCGACCAATCAAATTGCCGTTGATTGTACCCCTAAGCCTACTCAAATTATCAATCCTTAATCAGAGCATTTGCTTCTGATCCCTTGATTTAGAAATCATAATTCCTTTGCATTTAAGCTTTGGAATTATCTAGATATTTCTATAATCTGATGCCTTTGCATTATTTCTTATTCTTGTGGACATTGATACTCACATCATATTCTTTGCGGTCCGCCAAATCCTTTGTTGGATTTTATCCGACAACGTCCTTCATATTCAATCATTTTGGAAGTTCTTTTCCTAATACATAATGCCATTGGTAAATCCTATTCTCTGATTTGGCCAACCATGCTCTGCTTTCGAGCTGGTGATATTTACTCTTGAAGCTTCAGCTATATGTTTCTAAGATGTCCCGAGGGGTTGAACCTATGCCTTCCTTAATCTGTGTGAACCCGAAAGTTTCAACGGGTCATACTCCTCTGGTAATTCACCAGGTAGGTTTTCACAATGAAATCATTTTTATTAGAGCAGTGAATGAATGGTCATGCATTGGAGAAGTGGGAGTCGACCTTGAACTTTGTGTTCATGCCCATGGACACGATGTAGATCTTATCATTAAAGCTTCTCTTAAATTAATTATTCCCTGGGTATAAGTTCATCTTATATCTGGGATCTGGCCTTTTGCAATCGTGGTTCTGACCATGTTCTCCTTTAAATACCATTTCTCGTGCAAGTTTAAGCACTTGTCCTCTGCAGAGCAATACCCCAGTCCAACCTCTACTTTGGTCTGTCGTCGAGTATTACCCCCTGGTATCTTGAGAATGCCAAGGAACTACATAACTTCTTATGAGTTCTTCATCAACTAATATTCTTGCCGATTCCATTTTTCCAACGGGTTCTGAGTTGTTAGAACCCCTCAAGGACACCGATAAGTGAATCAATTCCGCACTCCGATTTAATAACTCTAAGTAATTTTTGTTGCTTACGAGTTTAATAATCCTTCAAGTCATTCCTATCCTGATTGGCTATATCATTATCTTGCTAAATTTTAACTGTGCCACCCGGCCCTTATTCCCGAAGCACAATTTTCGACGATGAGCTGAACTTACATCGATCTTCCTCGTCATATCATTTCACCTTGAACATCAAGCTTGATTCTGATTTTGTGTCGTATCCGTGGTTCCAATAACCCTTCGCTTCACCATTGCTTTTGCTTGATGTCGTCGTTGATCGATTACATCTTCATGAAACCTCTCGACAAAAGTTGTCGTGATCATCATCAACCTTTTGGGTTCTTTCAGGATATCTATTGAATTCTTGATGAGAAATGCCATCATTGCCCCTCGATGATTTGTGCTATCATCGGCATCTTTATTGCCCTCCTTCCAACACAAACTTGTTCATGTTTCGTGTAGTACCTTGAGTTCCTTGCTATCCAGCTTATGTTATGTTCTACCTTGGAGTATTACCATCTTTTGCATCAAGGATGTTGTGAGGATTGCTCCACAGAATTCTTGAAATAGTGATACTTCTCACCATCACCATTCTTTCTTGGTTCTCGGTTGATTCTAATCGGGATACCAACAAGTGAACGGTGCTGTTTGGATTCTGTACTTCTAGCATCCACGTTGCTTTGAAGTTGATGGTCGATAGTTCGTTCTTAGACTACTTGTTGTTGAACCACCATTCTAACGTTGATCATGCTACCTAAGCCCATCTTTCGGGTGCACCTTTTCAATCAATGTTTACTTGCGTATGTTCTCCTCAGGCATACATCATTATATCATTTGATCTGACAAATGTTATCTCCTTGTTTACATTATTGAGGAGATCCATCTTTTTGGAAATCTCAATGGGTTGTCGCCAAGTCCATCCGCCACCTCCTCATCCTCTCCTTGGTTTAATGATGAATTCTTGTTTCGGAACTCGCTTCCATACTTCATTTCCCGAGGATCTTACATTGTCATCTCGTCAATTTGTGTTGCACCTTTTTTTTCTCAGGCATCCCGAGTCTGAGGTATCCTGACACCAATCAGATCTGAATCTCGGTCAGATATGATGGTTGGAACATATTTCCAATAGTTATAACATTGGTCTTTATGTGACCCGGTAAGGTGATGTCGTGCCTAGCACACCTGGCCGGAGGCCTTACTGTTATAGATTCCTTTTCAGCAAGGTTATCCATTCTTCCATGAGGAAATTGTAAGACTTATACTACAAGTTATTCCTGATGGATCCTTTGTGTTTCCAAAGTCTGATCTTCACCTGATGACCATGTCAATGCTATTTCGAAGCATGTCTATGGTACTCCGATTTTCAACAAGAACATTTGAAGCCAATGCTAAATGTTTCCTGCTCAATTATCCAAACACCGCTGTATGGGTAATGTCATGAAATTTCTCTCCCCTACCTAAAGAGTTTTCTACATTATATCCTGTCATGGATATCATGCTCTACTTGTTCTTGGGAAGGATATACCCTTGAAATATGTGTTTAAACACATTTTCCTTTCCATTGTTCTATTTAATCTGATAATCATATTTTCCTTTCCATTGGTTGGTTTAACGTTTCTTGTGATCTATATGATCTAAGTAGTGACATTCTCCTGCTTATGTAAACACCTCGATGTACAATTCTGTCAGCAAGACCCTGTTACCATTGTTGATGACATTCCGATAGCCACCGATGGACGAGAACCTTGCCTAATGGTCCGCCTCGTTCAACGAGCAGGAAAATGGTTCTCTTCGTCCCTCGCCCTTGGTATCGATGTTGTTGCCGACACAACTGACATGCTATACTCTGACATGCCTTGCTTACATGATCGTGCAAGATGTCACCGCCCTCCCTACTTTTAACCCACATGGTGGGCCCATAACCCACAGTTCCACATGATCGAAACCTGACTCTCCTGTACACCTTGTTGACAAAGTTATCCCTTGCTCTTGGTTTCATAGGTAATTCGCGAGCCACCTTCCTAGTGATCTATTCTGGTATGAGACGCAATACTTATTCTCGTTGCTCTGAACCCGTTTTCACACTCCGTTTTTGGCAACGAGCGATTGCATGCCCGCTCGGAACTTCTCATGCGACCTTCATACTTTGCTCTCGATATATTATTAAGTTTCAATTTGAGAGTTACTTTCCGCCACCTCCCCCGATGTTAGCTACCAGATAGACAACCTTGCAGAGGTCCGTTCTCTATACCCCCCTATTCTTTCGTCAGTACGATGGAGTTCCCGAAGAAAGGATGCCGACTTCATCATGACGAACTGAAGCAGAGAAATGAAGACCTCAAGTAATGGATCTACCTCTTCGAGAAGAGCAACCATGACCGAGAAGATTCGTTTGAATTTCGTAACCAGATATTCCCCCTTACTCCACCCCTTAAAATCTCAGGACGAGATTTCTTGTAGTGGAGGAGAATTGTGACGCCCGGATAATTAAGCTACAGTGATCCCCCGCTAATGATGCCACGTCACCTCGGTTACCGTTGATAGACTCTCGATAGTTCAAAAACGAAACAAATTCAAAATTTAATAAAAGGCAAACAATAAAAGTTTTCAAATATTAAAACCAAATTGTTCGGGTTGTGCCAAATAATGCATAAGTAATTATGGTGGAGAAACCAAACTTTTATAATTTGTTTAACTACTCGAAAGTAAATAAGACATTAGCAAAGACAAGTAATTAAATGCCTTTTACAGTTAATAAAATACTAAACTGTTTTATTTTGTCACCAACCTTTTCGGGCTTTGGGGTATTTTGTAACACTAATTTAGGTACTACTTATATATGTTATAAAACAAAATTATATAGAATATGAAATAGAAAACTAATAGAAAGAAAATAAATAAAAGGAAAAGACAAAATAAATAAAAAGGCAGGGAGAGAGATAAAAACACACTGGAGCTCTCCCTCTCCCTGGGTCGAATGGCCCAACTGACCATCCAGGCCACCAGGAGGCCCACCCATCCCACCTTATCACCCTGAGCAACGAAACCCTAACCCCTCCCGACACCCCACTCGCACTCCCTCTCCTCCCCTGAATCTAGATCGAGGACGCGGCGCCCCGACCCCTTCGCCGCTCGTCATCGACCGCGCCCGAGGCCACCGCACCACCTAGCGTTAGCTGCCGTTGCCGACCACCACTGCCTCGACCCCGTCGTCGTTCGTCGCCGCGCATCGTCCCCATCCTCCTCGCCGGACTGCCTCCCCATCTCCGACGCCGTCGTCCCCGTCGTCCACCCCGAGCCCTGCTGCCTAGTCCCTACGGCCCTGCGGTGAGGAACCCCGACCGTCATTCCCGCGCTCCAACGTACGCTCGCGCCCCCTTCCCCCTAAGCATGACCCCGCGCCCGACTGACTGCAAAGCCCCGACACGCGCCCGTGCCGCAACTCGCACTGCAGCTCGCCGGATCCGCCGCTCGCCTCCGCATCGCTTCTCGCCGGGGCTGCCTACGCCTGTTGCCGCAACCGCCTGCGCCTGGGGCCGCGCCGGCTGCGCTCACCGTTTCCCCCACCGCGCCCTTGCTCCCGCTGCTGAACCCCCTTGGTCGCCGAACGCGCCGTAGCCGCCCCACGCCCGTCTCTGTTCGTCCGATGCTGCTGCTGCTCTTGCCGCTGTCGCTTCTTCCTACTGCGGCCGCGCCAGGCCCCGACCGGCCTCGCCGGCGCCGCGGTCGCTGCGCCACTGCCGCCTACCTCACCGCCCTGACCGCCTACGCATGCCCCGCCATCGCCTGGCCGCACCTGGCCTCGCCCCGCTTCCCCTGGCTGGCGCCTTGCCCCGCCCCAGCAGCCTTCATCCGCCGGGCGCGCCTTGCCCCGCCAGCTTCTGGTCTTGGCCGCCGGCGCCCGCGCCCGAGACCAGCGCTGGTGCGACATCGCCTCGCTACCAGGAAAGGCTGCGGTTCCGCCCGCTGCCCGACAGCGCCCGCTAGTGCCCGTGCCCGTTAGGGCCCTCTGGCCCATTGACGGCTGATGAGAACATAGACCTGGGGTAGGGTAATAGGCCTGACCTATGCCTCCTACCCAAGGTCCTTGTCCTAGAAGCAAAGAGGTTCAAGAGTAAATAGAGGGGACCCAACGAAGGTGTCGAGTGCAATCCACTCGACCTACCATTCACTCGGAGACCCCCCCCCCCTTTATTCAGGTCACTCGACCACTAAACCACTCGACGTGCAGAAGACCTAAAGCCACTTCGCGCAGCAACGGTCGGGCATTTACCCTTCGAATTAATAGTCATTTATAGCACTTTACTACAGATGTTACCTGTAACGCTCCTTCTTTATGAACATTGAACCCTGTGTAACGGAGGGGAGCTGGGGTCCTGGCGCACTCTATATAAGCCACCCCCCTCCTCTGGGACAAGGGTTCGCACCCCTTGTAACACACACGCATATAATCCAGTCGACCGCCTCCGGGCTCCGAGACGTAGGGCTGTTACTTCCTCCGAGAAGGGCCTGAACTCGTAAAACTCGTGTGTACAGCTTCTCCATAGCTAGGATCTTGCCTCTACATTCCTACCCCCCATTCTACTGTTAGACTTAGAACCACGACAGTTGGCGCCCACCTTGGGGCGGGTGTTTTAGCGACTTGTTGGAGAAGTTGCAATTTTTCCGATCCCCATCAGCATGGTTTCAGGCGGAGGATTGGCCGAGGGCCGCGAGATCCGTTTCGGCGCGCTCGTGTTCGTCGCCGACGACTCCGCTTGGCTCCAAGAAGCTCCACCCGACGTCGAGGCGCTCCCCGTCCGTGGGGCAACACACTTTCGCGCGTGCGTCCGCGGCGTCCTCCTGCGGCAGCCGTCGACCCAGTATCGGTCGGCTCCGGTGGCGTCTTCACTCCCTGCTGCCCGCCGGCATAAGCTTTCCGGTCGGTCGAGGCTCCAGCGGTGGGTGAGGCACACGGTGGCTCGCCAGTCGGCCACCCCCCAAGTCGCGACAATCGAGCCCGACGAAAATCTCTATGGCCTGTTCGACTGGCTCCGTTGAGACCGCATCCGAGTGCGACAGCAGTGACCCCGCGGCGGAATTCCTGATGGTCAACGGACCGCGCAGTCCTCCTGGCTTCCCCCGCGACGACGGTGGTGATGGCAAAGGTGATCCGTCGCGTGTCCACGAGGAGTACCGTCCTGAGCCCCTCTCTTCGCAGCAGAGGGAAGAGCTTCGACGCTGTAACATGGATGCACTTCACACTCCTATCGTTGGAGAAACCCCCGAGGCCCGGGCCTTGGAGGAGGTGCGCCTGGCCAACTTGGCTGAGCGCACTCGACTGGAGAATCTCCAGCACGCACTCGACGAGCGTGCTCGGCAGCGAGTTCCTGAATCCAGTCGACGACAACTCTTTCCGCCTCCAACCCAGGTATATCAAACTCCGATCCAGAATCTTGCGGCTGCTGCCCGAATAGCAGAGTCGATTCAGCCTTCCCAGTCGGAAGCTGGTAGGGGTTTGATGCAGATCCGGGCTTTGCTCCGGGCGGCGGGGGAGCGGAACACAGCAGTGTCACAGTCTCAGAATAGGATTCATAGTAGATCTGTAATGGCAGACATAGTTCAGTCGGCTCACAACCCAAGATCACCTCCAAGGCGTGAGGGACGTGGAGATCGACAGGATCAGTACAGAAACCGTGAGCAGTATGATCGTCGTCGAGTACCCACGCCTCCCCAAGGAGTGGGTCATACGCGCCTCAGCAACACGATGATAGGCGCCCTCACAGTGGTGGGCGAAGGATTCCAGTCGACCCCCGGGAACCGGGCTTTGACGCGAGATCCATTCTCGTTCAAGGTCTTGTTGACAGGAACGGAGCACACAGAGATGGCCACGATAGAGATTACCCGACCGGCAGCAGGGTGCATGTTTCAGGTCCCGAGTGTTTCAGCAGAGCCATCAGAGCAGCAGTGATTCCTCCCAACTTCAGGTTGGCGACTGGAGTCAGCAAGTTCACTGGTGAGTCCAAGCCTGACACTTGGCTTGAGGACTACCGAGTGGCTGTGCAGATTGGTGGTGGCAATGATGAAGTGGCCATGAAGCACCTTCCTCTGATGTTAGAGGGCTCGGCCAGAGCGTGGTTGAATCAGTTAGCACCTGGCAGTATTTATAGCTGGGAAGAGCTTGCCCGAGTGTTTGTTAGAACATTTGAGGGTACATGCAAACGGCCAGCAGGGCTAACTGAGCTACAGTCTTGTGTACATAAGTCGAATGAAACTTTGAGAGATTATATCCAGAGATGGATCACGTTGCACCACACGGTGGAGAATGTGTCTGATCACCAAGCAGTTTGTGCCTTCAAGGAAGGCGTCAAGTATCGAGAATTGAATCTGAAGTTCGGTCGAACCGGAGATATGTCTCTGAGTCGAATGATGGAAATTGCCACCAAGTATGCTAATGGTGAGGAGGAGGATCGGCTCCGGAGTGGCAAGCACAAAACAATCGCCCACGAAACCGGAGGAGGGAACTCCAGTCGGAAGCAGAAGCGCAAAGCCGAGCCATCTGCTCCCGGAGAAGCCTTAGCCGTGACTCAAGGAAAGTTCAAGGGGAAGCCCAAAGGGCCATGGAACCCCAAGAAAGTAAAAGATCAAGATGGAAATGATGTGTTGGATTTACCATGCCACATTCACACCAAAAAAGATGAGGAGGGTAATCTCATTTACCCGAAACATACCACTCGACAATGTCGGCTCCTAATCCAGCAATTCCGAGAGAAACAACCCAAAGAGAAGGAGAAAGAATCAGACAAGGTTGAGGATAAGGAAGAGGACGATGATGGTTACCCCCACGTCAATTCAACTCTGATGATTTTTACTGATGTTGAGAGCAAAAGTCGACTGAAAGTCATCAACAGAGAAGTGAACATGGTCGCTCCAGCGACGCCCAGTTATTTGAAGTGGTCTCAGACTGCCATTACATTCGACCAGTCTGATCACCCAACACACATAGCCACCCCTGGGAGGCAAGCGTTGGTGGTCGACCCAGTCGTCGAAGGCACTCGGTTGACTAAGGTTCTGATGGATGGTGGCAGTGGCCTTAATATACTGTATGCGGAGACCTTGAAGGGAATGGGCATTCCGATGTCCAGACTCAGTGAAAGCAATATGAGTTTCCATGGAGTTATTCTCGGCAAGAAGGCTGAGTCACTCGGCCAGATCGCCCTCGATGTGGTTTTCGGTGATTCCAAGAATTACCGCAAAGAAAAGTTGACGTTTGAAGTTGTGAATTTCCAGAGTGCCTACCATGCTATTCTGGGCAGGCCGGCTTATGCACGTTTCATGGCTCGACCATGTTACGTTTACCTCAAATTGAAGATGCGTGGTCCCAAAGGAGTGATCACTATCACTGGCAATCGGAAGAAGGCAGAAGAGTGCTTCCAGAAGGGCTCAAAGATCGCCGACGCGCAAATGGCAGCAGTGGAATTGCAGGAGTATCAAAAAGCCTGCCACGGATTCAGCATTTCAGTCGTCTGGTGAAACGAAGCCGATTCATATTCACCCGACCGATCCCAATGCTGCTTCGACTCACATTTCGACAACACTCGACTCCAAATAGGAAGAAGCGCTTATCCAGTTCCTCTGTGAGAACTGGGACATCTTTGCATGGAAACCTTCTGACATGCCGGGTGTTCCCAGGCGGCTGGCTGAGCACCGTTTGCGAGTCGACCCAAAAGTGAAACCGGTCAAAGAACATCTTCGACGGTCCGCCGTACAGAAGAGAAAAGTGACCGGTGAAGAAGTGGCTCGGCTCCTAGCAGCTGAGTTTATCCGAGAGATTTACCACTCCGAGTGGCTAGCCAATGTTGTCATGGTCCCCAAGAAGGACGACTCACTTCGCATGTGCATTGACTTCAAGCATATCAATCAGGCCTACCCGAAAGATCACTTTCCTCTCCCCCGCATCGATCAAATAGTCGACTCGACTGCAGGGTGTGAGCGCTTGTCCTTTTTGGACGCTTATTCCGGGTATCATCAGATCCGACTGTATGGACCCGATGAGATAAAAACAGCTTTCATCACTCCATTTGGGTGCTTCTGTTATGTCACCATGCCATTCGGCCTGAAAGAATGCTGGAGCCACATTCATGAGGATGATTCAGAAGTGTTTACTCACTCAAATCAGTCGGAATGTGGAAGCATACATGGATGACATTGTGGTCAAGTCACGTAAAGGTTCCGACCTGTTGGCTGACCTTGCTGAAACTTTTGCCAACCTCAGAAGGTATGATATCAAGCTTAATCCATCAAAGTGCACATTCGGAGTTCCGGGCGGAAAATTACTCGGTTTCCTCGTTTCCGAACGGGGGATCGACGCTAACCCAGAGAAAGTTGGTGCCATTCTCCGAATGAAACGCCCTGTGCGTGTGCACGATGTCCAGAAGCTTACAGGTTGTTTGGCCGCCTTAAGTCGATTCATTTCTCGCCTCGGTGAAAAGGCATTGCCTCTTTACCGACTGATGAAGAAGTCTGATAAGTTCGAGTGGACTCCTGAAGCTGATGCAGCATTTGCAGAGCTCAAAGCCCTGCTTTCCACCCAGCCGGTGCTTGCTGCCCCAATCAGCAAAGAGCCTTTACTGCTTTACATTGCAGCCACTGGACAAGTCGTCAGTACAGTACTTACGGTCGAGCGGGAAGAAGAAGGAAAAGCCTATAAAGTTCAGCGCCCAGTATATTATGTTTCTGAAGTTTTGACTCCATCAAAGCAAAGATATCCACATTATCAGAAGCTTGTTTATGGGATTTATATGACCACGAAGAAGGTTGCACATTATTTCTCTGACCACTCCATTACAGTCGTCAGCGACGCTCCATTATCAGAGATTCTGAACAACAGAGATGCAACTGGTCGAGTGGCAAAGTGGGCGATTGAACTTCTTCCCTTGGATATTAAGTTTGAGGCAAAGAAAGCTATCAAGTCCCAAGCAATAGCAGATTTCCTCGCCGAGTGGATCGAACAGCAACTGCCGACTCAAGTCCACTCGGAGCACTGGACCATGTTCTTTGATGGTTCCAAGATGCTGAATGGTTCTGGTGCTGGGGTGGTACTGGTATCCCCCGAGGAGACAAGCTCAGATATGTTCTCCAGATTCACTTTGATTCCTCCAATAACGAAGCGGAATATGAAGCACTCTTATATGGGTTACGTATGGCCATCTCACTCGGCGTCCGTCGCCTCATGGTCTACGGGGACTCAGATTTGGTAGTCAATCAAGTGATGAAGGAGTGGGACGTCAGAAGCCCAGCTATGACTGGTTACTGCAATGCGGTGAGGAAGCTGGAAAAGAAATTTGAGGGGTTAGAGCTCCATCATATACCCCGACTAAAAAATCAAGCAGCCGATGATTTGGCGAAGATAGGTTCCAAGAGGGAAGCCATTCCCAGCAACGTGTTTTTGGAGCACATTCATACACCTTCAGTTCAAGAAGATCCTTTCACTGAAGAGCCCCCGCAGCCTAAGAGTGCCACAGATCCGACTGAAGTCGAAGTCCCAGCCGTGGTCGACCTGATCATGGAAGTTTTGGTCATCACTCCCAACTGGACAGTGCCATACAATGCGTATATCCTTAGGAAGGAACTCCCAGAGGATGAAGAAGAGGCTCGACAGATCGTCCGTCGATCCAAAGCCTTTACTGTGATAAAAGGACAACTGTTCAGGGAAAGCGTAACCGGAGTCAGCCAGAAATGCATAACACCAGAAGAAGGTCGAGTGATCCTCAACGACATCCACTCGGGGACCTGTGGTCACCATGCGTCCTCTCGGACCATTGTGGCCAAAGCATACCGAGCCGGATTTTATTGGCCACGAGCAAATGAAATGGCGAAAGATATAGTCGACAAATGTGAAGGCTGCCAGTTTTACTCCAATATGTCCCACAAGCCTGCGTTAGCCCTGAAGACTACTCCACTCGTCTGGCCCTTTGCTGTTTGGGGATTGGATATGGTTGGACCCCTGAGGACTGGTAGGAGCGGCTTCACTCATGTGCTTGTAGCAGTCGACAAGTTTACCAAATGGATTGAAGCCAAGCCTATCAAGAATCTTGAAGCCAGTAGTGCTGTCAGCTTCATCAAAGAATTGACATTCAGATATGGAGTTCCGCACAGCATCATCACTGACAATGGGTCGAACTTCGATTCTGATGAGTTCAAAGCCTTCTGTGCTTCCCAAGGCACACGAGTCAACTATGCTTCAGTCGCCCACCCCCAGTCGAATGGACAAGCAGAAAGATCAAATGGCTTGATTCTCAAAGGACTGAAACCCCGACTGATGCGTGATCTCAAGCATGCAGCAGGTGCCTGGGTGGATGAGCTTCCATCAGTTCTTTGGGGATTGAGGACAACTCCCAATCGGTCGACTGGCCGAACTCCATTCTTCTTGGTTTATGGAGCTGAAGCTGTTCTACCGAGTGACTTGCTTCACAATGCACCCCGAGTCGAGCTCTTCTCTGAAGATGAAGCAGAACAGGCCCGGCAGGATGCAGTTGATCTCCTAGAGGAGGAAAGAGAGATGGCCTTAATCCGGTCGACCATTTATCAGCAAGACTTGCGTCGATTCCACGCCAGAAACGTGAGGGGCCGAGCCTTTCAAGAGGGAGACTTGGTTCTTCGAGTGGATCAGCAGAAACCACACAAGCTCGCCCCTGCTTGGGAAGGTCCCTTCATTGTCACTAGAGTTCTCCACAATGGAGCATACCATCTTTACAATGTCGAGCATCAAAAAGACGAGCCACGGGCTTGGAACGCGGAGCTGCTCTGCCCCTTTTATACTTAAGTACTCATTCAGATGAGATGTAATAAGAAATACCTTTGTAGTTTGTTCAATCAAAGACAAGACCTTTACAGTCTTCCTAAATGGTTGTTGTTACTTTTGTTTGCGTCTGAAATCCCCCAGTGGGTGACTTTGCCGCGAATCCGTTTCGCCTAAAGTTTGAAAAATCCTACCGAGTGGTGAGCAAGCCTCTCACTCGGAGGCTTAGCCGCGAATCCATTTCGCCTAAGTTTGTAAAATCCTACCGAGTGATGAGCAAGCCTCTCACTCGGGGGCTTAGCTGCAGTCCGGTACTTGCCTAAGTTTGTAAAATCCTACCGAGTGATGAGCAAGCCTCTCACTCGGGGGCTTAGCTGCAGTCCAGTACTTGCCTAAGTTTGTAAAATCCTACCGAGTGGTGAGCAAGCCTCTCACTCGGGGGCTTAGCTGCAGTCCAGTACTCGCCTAAGTTTGTAAAATCCTACTGAGTGGTGAGCAAGCCTCTCACTCGGGGGCTTAGCTGCAGTCCAGTACTCGCCTAAGTTTGTAAAATCCTACCGAGTGGTGAGCAAGCCTCTCACTCGGGGGCTTAGCTGCAGTCCAGCACTCGCCTAAGTTTGAAAAATCCTACCGAGTGATGAGCAAGCCTCTCACTCGGGGGCTTAGCTGCAGTCCAGTACTCGCCTAAGTTTGAAAAATCCTACCGAGTGATGAGCAACCCTCCCACTCGGGGGCTTAGCTGCAGTCCAGTACTCGCCTAAGTTTGAAAAATCCTACCGAGTGATGAGCAACCCTCCCACTCGGGGGCTTAGCTGCAGTCCAGTACTCGCCTAAGTTTGAAAAATCCTACCGAGTGGTGAGCAACCCTCCCACTCGGGGGCTTAGCTAGTACTCGCCTAAGTTTGAAACCCATCCTTATCCGCAAGGACGACGAGGTGCAGGTCGACTGAAACCTTCTCCTTCGGAGCTGCGCCATGAGTACAATGTGCGCTCCATCCCTATCCGCAAGGACGACGAGGTACAGGTCGACTGAAACCTTCTCCTTCAGAGCTGCGCCACAAGCACAATGTGCACTCCATCCCTATCCGCAAGGACGACGAGGTACAGGTCGACTGAAACCTTCTCCTTCGGAGCTGCGCCACGAGTACAACATGTGCTCTATCCCTATTCGCAAGGACGACGAGGTACAGGTCGACTGAAACCTTCTCCTTCAGAGCTGCGCCACAAGTACAACGTGCGCTCCATCCCTATCCGCAAGGACGACGAGGTGCAGGTCGACTGCAACCTTCTCCTCGGAGCTGCGCCATAAGTACAATAGCTGCATCTCAAGTACAAAGGTTATCCCAATTGAAAAGCAAATTCCACTCGAAGGCAAACACAAGCATATTCAGAGATAAACCAAGTTCAGATAAATCCTAAAGTTCCGGACGACGGATCAAAAGTATTCAAGCATCAAGCCCGAAGAAGTTTAACGATTACACAATCACTCAGCATTCCGAGGCAAATAAAGGTGGAGCATAATGTTTCTCAGTCACACGTCAGGAGAAGGACTAGCTGGGTCGCAGAAACTGTCAAGGTCTATGCTGTCTGCAATGCGAGTGGCGGCATCAAGGAAAGTGTCCATGAAGGATCGGAAGGTGTGCCTCTTTGTGTTAGCAACCTTGAGCTCCGCCAGCTTGTCTTCTTTGATGTCTTTGCAGTGCACTTGGACCAAGGACAACGCGACATCAGCGCCACAGCGAGCAGATGACTTCTTCCACTCTTGCACTCGGTCAGGTATTTGATTCAGTCGAGCCATCAGAGACTCGAGGTCTTGAGACAGTTCCGCCTGAGGCCAGAGTTCAGTATCAACCCGAGTCATCGCTGCTTTCAGGCGAGCAAGATAAGCAACCGCGCTGTCCATGCGAGATTCCAACCGCAGCACATTCATCGCCACATCATCCTTGACTGGACAGTTTATGGGATCGAGACCCGTCTCGACCCGCCCAGTTTCCGCTTCAAAGTCTTGGCAAAGCTCTACACAGTTGAGTAAATGGTGAGTCGACGATGTAATCAAGCTTGACAGTCAACCAAAATAAGTCAGTCAATCATCAGTACCTTCAAGTTTTAGGACCAGCTTTGCAGCAAGCTGGCCCAGATAAGACTCCAACTCGCCCTTCTTGGCCTTGAGGCTCCCAAGCTCGTCAGTCAGCCTGTCCTTGTCTTTCTTCAGTCGCTCGACCTCCCGATTGGCGTCAGAAACAACAGTCTTCAGTTTGGAGTTCTCCTCTTCTAACTTGCCGACTGAAGCAAGCTTCTTGTCAGCAAGCGCCATTTTCTCTCGCGCTTCCTTCTGTGCAGCAGCAAGATCCAGATCCTTCTTCTCCAAAGCCTGCTTCATTTTCTCTAAAGAAATAACATTCTTCAGACGGGCTTGGAGTTGACGGTTTTCACTACATACATCTGCTCGAGTGGAGTCACTCGGTTCAAAAAATGGAAAGGAAAAGTGCCAGCAGTGAGATAGACAGTTGACGATTTGCTGCTTGAGATTCATCACGAGCAGTCTTGAGATTCTTGAGATTCTTCTTGGCCAATTCCGGATCAAGGTTGAGGCTGATTTGCTGCTTGTTCATTGTAGAAAGCTGAGCCCCAAGATCACAAGATTTCTGCAGTATAAGCCATATCAGTTGACTGAGATAAAAAGACATCACAGTGATAGCTACTCTAAGACTACCACCGAATCAAACATTCAACGGCAGTCTCGGGGACTACACCCAGTGGGTGCACTTAGCGTGCCCCCACTAGTTTGAATAAACACTCGACATGGTCTGCCCAGCGCGAGAGTAAAAAAAGCAGTTCTCAGACCATAGTCGACTGCCCGAAGTCAACCACGGTCTCGGGGACTACACCCAGTGGGTGCACTTAGCGTGCCCCCACTGGTTCCGGTTCCACTCGACCTGGCCCGCCCAGGCCGAGTGAGAAAATTCAGATTCTCAGACCACAGTCGACTACCCACGGTCAACTATGGTCTTGGGGACTACACCCAGTGGGTGCACTCAGCGTGCCCCCACTAGTTCAAAGACTCAATTGACTCAATCCAAGTCGACTCAAATAGACTTGTGCAACTTTAAAACAGTCACACCCCAGTGGGTGATCGGATGAGAAATAAGATCAGTCGGAAACCAACTAACCTGGACATTGGTCTGGAGAGCAGCGCCGGCATTGAAGGCCACCTGACTGGCCTCGTGCACCACTTTCATCTGCCCCATCACAAGATTCAACTGAAGAAGAGCTTCCTTGGCGGCACTCGGTGGGTCGTCTGGAGTTTGATACGCAGTGAAAAGCGATGATGGCAGAGCAGTCGAAACAGCCGCTGGGTCTGATGCGTGGAGTTATAATGGAGCAATAGGGGTCTGAGCAGCTGATCCTGATGGGCAATCAGTCAACAGCAGGATAGTGAAAGTGACGTTGCTGCGAGCCGGATCTGTTGATCGCTCGACCGCCGTCCCAGGCATCAGTGTCGACTGAGGAACCTGAACCTCAGGCGCTTTCCCACTCAGCCCCTTGTCCCTCCTCCTCCTTTCCCTTAGGGGCACTTCTTCTTCATCGTCCGGGAGCACAACAACGTCCCGTGGTGCTGCAACAAACAGAGAAAGTCAAAGAGATAGCTGACAAACAATCCAGTCGTCCAAATAAATTCGAGTCGGGCAGACTTACTGGCTTTGGAGGTAGCTGCGTCGTCGGTTTCCTCGTCGTCTGGGGTCTTGTCGATATCCATATCAGTCGCAACCGAGGCAGGGTTGTAAAGGTTCATCATCCACTTGGTCAGTACAAGAGAATCGGTCAGAACAAGAAAATACGGGGAGAACATTTACCCAGAAGCAACAGGAACGTCCATCTTGATTCTAGGCAAGGTCTTCCGAGCCTTCGAAGGATTGATCTTGGGCTGCTTGGTGACCTTCTCAGCCAATTCTGGAGTCAAAGACCTAGCGCGCTTTTGAGATGGAGCGCTTGAGGCCACAGCCTTGCCGCGGGATAATGGTGCTGCTTGGATCGACGTTCGGAACAAGGTGGTGAGTCGGCTACCTCCTCGCCGTCCGACTCATCGCTCTCGTCTTCATCATCGTCGGCTGGTGACTCCCACTCGCCGCTCTCCTCCGCGCTGTCCTCGCCTTCTTGGTCCTGCTCCAGAGCTTGTTCACCATTGGGCATTGAGTACATCTCTGTATAAATCTACAAAACAAGGAGCCGAGTGGAAATCAGTCGGATCAACAAACAGTCAGAAAACACATCCAAATTCAATCAGTTGTAGTGGCCAAACCTTTGTCTAGCTGGTTGCTGTCGCTGAAAGGTTTGACTCTCCTGGCGCCCCTGGGGTTGTCCTGGTTCCCGGTGATGCCCCTCAGCCACTGTTTTGGCCGTCACCTCCTCCGGATGAACCCGAGCGGTATCACCAGCCCCGGAGTACATGCACATGGAGTGGTCACGAGCTTGGAGTGGTTGAATGCGCCGACTGAGGAACACCTCCAGCAGATCCATGCCGGTGACACCTTGGTTGATCAGTTGAACTACTCTCTCGACCAACATGCCTTTCTCCGCCTTCTCCGCGGTGGTCACTTTCAACGAAGATGGAGTTTGAACACGATCAAAAGAAAAAGGGGGAAGTCCAGTCGACTGGCCTGGGGTCACGATATCCTGGCAATAGAACCAGGTCGACTGCCAGCCCCTGACCGACTCAGGAAGAGTCATAGAAGGGAAAGAACTCCTCTTCCTTTTCTGAATACCCAGACCCCCACACATCTGGATAACGTGGGTTTTCTCGTCGTCTGAGTTTGCTTTCTTCACTGTTTGGGAGCGGATGGTGAAAATGTGCTTGAAAAGACCCCAGTGCGGTCGACACCCCAGGAAATTCTCGCACATGGACACGAATGCGGCAAGATATGTGATGGTGTTGGGATTGAAATGATGGAGTTGAGCCCCGAAGAAATTCAAGAAACCGCGAAAGAAGGGGTGTGGAGGAAGCGAGAAGCCGCGGTCGACATGAGTGGCGAGCAGAACACACTCACCCGGTCGCGGCTGTGGCTCCGTTTCCCCCTCGGCAGCCGCGCGGACTCATGGACGATCAGCCCCAACTCAGCCATATCATCCAAGTCTTCCTGCCGAAGGGAAGATCGGATCCAATCTCCCTGGATCCAACCCGACAGCAGCCCCGAGCGCGATGAAGATCCCCGATTCGTCTTCTTACTTTTCGCCGCCCCCGTCGCCTTCTTCGCGCGTTCTAGCGCCGCAGTTTTCTCCTTCCCCATGGCGGCGGAGCGGCGGCGTCGAGAGTGGAGAAGCTGAACGAGGTGAAGGAGCAAGAGGAAGAAGAAGGAGAATGGGCACGCACAGTGCGGACGCCTCAGCCTCGCCGCTTTTAAAGGCCCACTTCCGAGTGGCTGACGCGCGGGCCCGGACGATCCTGTCAAATCCCTGAACAGTCGCACATGGGATACGTGGCGAAAAAGGTGGCGCAGAAATCGAAACATCCTACTTATCTACTCCGCTTACCACGGCGCGCTCCGCCTGGCGCGCTTCCACCAAAATTTTGAATCCCGCGGAATCCGGGATCCCCTACAAACCGATCACGCCAAAGGTTCCATGTCAAGGATAACACTCGACGGATGACGTTATAAAAACCAGTCGGTCATTTCTGAATCGATCAAGGCGACTGAAACGAAGCTGAAGTTCCAACAACTGGCATCCATTTGGAGATGAAAGCAAGAGTCAAAGCAAGGTCAACTTCAACCTTCTTTTCAATCGGACCTCAATCCATTCGGGGGCTAATGATGAGGACATAGACCTGGGGTAGGGTAATAGGCCTGACCTATGCCTCCTACCTAAGGTCCTTGTCCTAGAAGCAAATAGGTTCAGGAGTAAATAGAGGGGACCCAACGAAGGTGTCGAGTGCAATCCACTCGACCTACCATTCACTCGGAGACCCCCCCTTTATTCAGGTCACTCGACCACTAAACCACTCGACGTGCAGAAGACCTAAAGCCACTCCGCACAGCAACGGTCGGGCATTTACCCTTCGAATTAATAGTCATTTATAGCACTTTACTACAGACGTTACCTGTAACGCTCCTTCTTTATGAACATTGAACCCTGTGTAACGGAGGGGAGCTGGGGTCCTGGCGCACTCTATATAAGCCACCCCCTCCTCTGGGACAAGGGTTCGCACCCCCTGTAACACACACGCATATAATCCAGTCGACCGCCTCCGGGCTCCGAGACGTAGGGCTGTTACTTCCTCCGAGAAGGGCCTGAACTCGTAAAACTCGTGTGTACAGCTTCTCCATAGCTAGGATCTTGCCTCTAGATTCCTACCCCCCATTCTACTGTCAGACTTAGAACCACGACAACGGCCGGGCCCCACGCCACAGAACGTTTTAATTAAAAAAAGAGAATCAAATAATAATAATAATAAATAAATAGTTAATTAATCAATTAATTAATTAAATAATTAATTAACTTAATTAATTTTGATTAGATTAACCTAATCAATTATTAAACTTATTTAATCCTGCTTAATAAAACCCTAATTAACATGTTAGCCTATGACAGGTGGGTCCCACTGGACCCACACCCAGGTTTGACTCTGGTCAGCTGGGTTTGACCTGCTGACGTCATGGTGATGTCATGCTGACATCACTTTCACTGTTCTGGATAATGTTCGATTTAAATAATAAAATAAATTTCAAAAATGAATAAAACTTTTATAAATCATAGAAAATAAACCGTACCTCGAATGAAAATACTTTATACATGAAAGTTGCTTAGAACGACGAGACGAATCCGGATGCGCAGCCCGTTTGCCTGCCACACATCCCTAGCATAGCAAACACGCAACTTTCCCCCTCCGGTTCATCTGTCTGAAAACGCGAAACACCGGGAATACTTTCCCGGATGTTTCCCCCCTTCGTCGGTACCACCTCCTACCGCGTTAGGGCACACCTAGCACCGCGCATTGTCATGTCTTCCATCGTCATGCTTATGTTTGCATTATATTTATTGTTTCTTCCCCCTCTTCTCTCGTTAGACACCGAGACCGACGCCGCTGCTACCCAGTACGACTACGGTGTTGACAACCCCTTCTTGCCAAAGCAACCAGGCAAGCCCCCCCCTTGATCACCAGATATCGCCTATTCTTCTCTATACTACTTGCATTAGAGTAGTGTGGCATGTTACTGCTTTCCGTTTATCCTATCCTGATGCATAGCCTGTCCTTGCTACTACTGTTGTTACCTTTACCTGCAATCCTAAATGCTTAGTATAGGATGCTAGTATTCCATTAGTGGCCCTACATTCTTGTCCGTCTGCCATGCTATACTACCGAGCCGTGATCACTCGGGAGGTGGTCACGGGTATATACTATATACTTTATACATGATACATGTGGTGACTAAAGTCGGGTCGGCTCGAGGAGTACCCGCGAGTGGTTCACGGATTGGGGGCTGAAAGGACCTTTGTCCCAACGGCCCTCTGTGTGGATCTTTGTGGTGGAGCAACAGGGCAGGTTGAGACTACCTAGGTGAGAGGTGGGCCTGGCCCTGGTCGGCGTCCGCGGTTACTTCAAAATAACACGCTTAACCAGTTCTTGGTATTTGATCTGAGTCTGGCCATTTGGTCTATACGCACTAACCAACTACGCGGGAACAGTTATGGGCACTCGATGTCGTGGTATCAGCCGAAGCCTTCGTGACGTCAGCGACTGAGCAGCGCGCGCCGGGTTGGACCGCGTAACGCAACTTCCTTTGAAATGGAGGTTGCTAGGTCTGCTCTCCGGCCGCGTACGCAACGTGCAAGTGTGCAATGGGCGATGGGCCCAGACCCCTACGCGCATAGGATTTAGACCGGCGTGCTGACCTCTCTGTTGTGCCTAGGTGGGGCTGCGACGTGTTGATCTTCCGAGGCCGGGCATGACCCAGGAAAGTGTGTCCGGCCAAATGGGATCGAGCGTGTTGGGTTATGTGGTGCACCCCTGCAGGGAAGTTTATCTATTCGAATAGCCGTGATCTTCGGTAACAGGACGACTTGGAGTTGTACCTTGACCTTATGACAACTAGAACCGGATACTTAATAAAACACACCCTTCCAAGTGCCAGATATAACCCGGTGATCGCTCTCTAACAGGGCGACGAGGAGGGGATCGCTGGGTAGGTTTATGCTATGCGATGCTACTTGGTGAACTTACCATCTACTCTCTTCTACATGCTGCAAGATGGAGGTGGCCTGAAGCGTAGTCTTCGACAAGATTAGCTATCCCCCTCTTATTCTGGCATTCTGCAGTTCAGTCCACCGATATGGCCCTTTACACATATACCCATGCATATGTAGTGTAGCTCCTTGCTTGCGAGTACTTTGGATGAGTACTCACGGTTAATTTTCTCCCTCTTTTCCCCCTTTCCCTTCTACCTGGTTGTCGCAACCAGATGCCGGAGCCCAGGAGCCAGACGCCACCGTCGACGACGACTCTTACTACACTGGAGGTGCCTGCTACTACGTGCAGGCCGCTGACGACGACCAGGAGTAGTTTAGGAGGATCCCAGGCAGGAGGCATGCGCCTCTTTCGATCTGTATCCCAGTTTGTGCTAGCCTTCTTAAGGCAAACTTGTTTAACTTATGTCTGTACTCAGATATTGTTGCTTCCGCTGACTCGTCTATGACCGAGCACTTGTATTCGAGCCCTCGAGGCCCCTGGCTTGTATTATGATGCTTGTATGACTTATTTTATTTTTAGAGTTGTGTTGTGATATCTTCCCGTGAGTCCCTGATCTTGATCGTACACGTTTGCGTGTATGATTAGTGTACGATTGAATCGGGGGCGTCACAGTGTCGCAAGCTTACTTAAAATAGAAGGTGAATCAAGTGCAGAGCTAGATGACAGTTCCTTACCTCCCCTCATATTAGAGGGATAGATCTTGGTTCTTGGATCTTTCAAATTCCTCATAGTGATCAACAGATATAAATCCGAAGTGACTCAGAGAATAGAGCTATGCCTCCCCGGCAACGGCGCCAGAAAAAGGTGTTGATAGCCCACAAGTATAGGGGATAGCAACAGTTTTCGAGGGTAGAGTATTCAACCCAAATTTATCGATTCGACATAGGGGGAGCCAAAGAATATTCTCAAGTATTAGCGGCGGAGTTGTCAATTCAACCACACCTGAAAGACTTAATATCTGCAGCAAAGTATTTAGTAGCAAAGTAGTATGGAAGTAACGGTAACTGTGGCAAAAGTAAGAGTAGCAATTTTGTAGCAATTGTAACAGTGGCAACGGGAAAGTAACGTAGCGAAGATCAATATGTGAAAAGCTCATAGGCAATGGATCAATGATGGATAATTATGTTGGATGGCATTCATCATGCAACAGATATAACCTAGGGTGACACTTAACTAGCTCCAGTTCATCAATATAATGTAGGCATGTATTCCGAATATAGTCATACATGCTTATGGAAAAGAACTTGCATGACATCTTTTGTCCTACCCTCCCGTGGCAGCGGGGTCCTAATGGAAACTAAGGGATATTAAGGTCTCTTTTTAATAGAGAAACGGACCAAAGCATTAGCACTTAGTGAATACATGAACTCCTCAAACTACGGTAATCACCGGAAAGAATCCCAATTATTGTCACCTTGGGGTATGCAGATCATAACACGTAATAGGTGTGTACAACTTACAAGATAGGATCAAGAACACAAATATATTCATGAAAACATAATAGGTTCAGATATGAAATCATGGCACTCGGGCCCTAGTGACAAGCATTAAGCATAGCAAAGTCATAGCAACATCAATCTTAGAACATAGTGGATACTAGGGATCAAACCCTGACAAAACTAACTCGATTACATGATAAATCTCAACCAACCCATCACCGTCTAGCAAGCCTACGATGGAATTACTCACGCACGGTGGTGAGCATCATGAAATTGGTGATGGAGGAAGGTTGGTGATGATGATGGCGACGATTTCCCCTATCCGGAGCCCCGAACGGACTCCAGATCTGTCCTCCTGATGAAGAACAGGAGGTGGCGGCGGATCCGTATCGTAAAACGCGACAAATCCTTCTCTCTGATTTTTTTCTCCCCGAACGTGAATTGGAGTTGAGGTCGGTGGAGGTCTAGGGGACCCACAAGGCAGGGGGCGCCCTCCACCCTTGTGGTCAGCCGGTGGGTCCCCTCTGGTTGATTCTTTCACCAATATTTTTTATTTATTCCAAAAATATTCTCCGTGAACTTTCAGGTCATTCCGAGAACTTTTATTTCTGCACAAAAATAACACTGAGGCAATTCTGCTGAAAACAACGTCAGTCCGGGTTAGTTCCATTCAAATCATGCAAATTAGTGTCCAAAACAAGGGCAAAAGAGTTTGGAAAAGTAGATACGATGGAGACATATCACTCCACATATCGACCGCTATCCACCACCATGCATCTAGTGTATTAAGTTAACAAGAACGGAGTAACGCCTTAAGCAAAATGACATGATGTAGAGGGATAGATCCAAATAATATGGTAAAACCCCATATTTTTATCCTCAATGGCAACAATACAAATACGTGCCTCGCTACCCCTACTGTCACTGGGTGAGGACACCGCAAAATTGAACCCATCACTACTACAGGATGCTGCTAACGCGACACTACAATCAGAGACCCTTCGACGAAACTGTGTGTGATGCATTAATCACAAACGGTGATGTAAATAAACCATCAAAAAAGATGCAAAACGTTTGTGACGGCGGATACATCAAACATGGTTCAGATTGTAGTTGCATGAGCGATGCGGGACATATGATTGATCCATACGAATTGTTTGCAATGAGACAGAACAACATAAACGGGCAACTAGATCAAGGTGTGTGCGATATACGGCATATAGTTCGCTTCGATGAACCGTTTGCGATGATCGAGTTGAACACAAACGATTCGGCGAAACAAGATGTGTGATACCCGGCAAACAGGTCGGTAATCAGAATTGTGTGCGATCATTATAAACAGCCTGATACGTCTCCAACGCATCTATAATTTTTTATTGTTCCATGCTATTATATTATCTGTTTTGGATGTTTTATATGCATTAATATGCTATTTTATATTATTTTTGGGACCAACTTATTAACCCATACCCAGTACCAGTTTTTTTTTCTTGTTTTTGAGTTCGCAGAAAAGAAATATCAAACGGAGTCCAAATAGAATAAAACTTTACGATGATTTTTCTTGGACCAGAAGACACCCATAGGATTTGAGAACCAAGTCAGAAGAGTCCCGAGGCAACAACAAGGGTGGAGGGCGCGCCCTAGGGGGGCGCCCCCTACCTTGTGGGCCCCTCGGAGCTCTCCTAACCCTATTCTTTGGCCTATAAATTTCCAAATATTCCCGAACAACCAGAAGCGTCCACCAAAATACTTTTCCGCCATCGTAACCTTCTGTTCCCATGAGATACCATCTTTGGGCCTTTTCCGGCATCCTGCTGGAGGGGGATTCGAACACGGAGGGCATCTACATCAACCCTATTACCCTTCCGATGAAGCGTGAGTAGTTTACCACAGACCTACGGGTCCACAGCTAGTAGCTAGATGGCTTCTTCTCTCTCTTTGATTCTCAGTACCGTGTTCTCCTTAATGTTCTTGAAGATCTATCCGATGTAATCTTCTTTTGCGGTGTGTTTGATGAATTGTGGATTTATGATCAGCTTACCTATGAATATTATTTGAATCTGCTCTGAATTCTTATATGCATGATTTAATATCTTTGTATTTCTCTTCGAATTATCAGTTTGGTTTGGCCAACTAGATCGGTTTTTCTTGCAATGGGAGAGGTTCTTAGCTTTGGGTTCAATCTTGCGTGATTTCACCCAGTGACAAAGTAGGGGTAGCGAGACACGTATTGCATTGTTGCCATCGAGGATAAAAAGATGGGGTTTTCATCATATACTTGAGTTTATCCCTCTATATCATGTCATCTTACTTAAGGCGTTACTTCGTTCTTTATGAACTTATTACTGTAGATGCATGCTGGATAGCGGTCGATGTGTGGAGTAATAGTAGTAGATGCAGGCAGGAGTCGGTCTACTTGACACAGACGTGATGCCTATATTCATAATCTTTGCCTTGGATATCGTCATAATTTTGCGTTTTTCTATCAATTGCTCGACAGTAATTTGTTCACCCATCGTATTATTTGTCTTTAAGAGAGAAGCCTCTAGTGAAACCTATGGCCCCCGGGTCTATTTTCCTTATTATATTTTCATATCTATATATCAAAAATACCTTGCTACAATTTACTTACTTTTACGTTTTAGTAATCTTTTATATCTATCTCTATCAGATCTCACCTTTGCAGGTGATCGTGAAGGGATTGTGTTGTGGACTTATGATGAGGACACCACAACCATCGACAAGTCTCCAACAATTATAGGTCCAATCACAAGAAGTCGCGCCAAACAAATAAGTGACCAGGTGAACGCTAATTTAAGTTTACCTTGTAACCTTGATGACACAACTATGCTTTCATCTCCATTGTTTTTGGTTGAACTTAGGTATAACATGGAAGCAATCCAACAACCTATGAGCTCTTGAAGCAACCGCTTTGGAGGAACAAGTTGCAAGTGAAGCTGATGTTGTCAGTTTTTACCTCTGATGTTTTGGTGTGGCACACCCATGTGATGGAGAGACGGGGCCATAGGGGTATATCAACATTAGCTACATCAAATTATCTTTCCAATGCAAAAAACCTTACATCATTTGGAGTTGTGAGTCAAAAGTTCTAGTCATTCTCGTGGAAGGTGTCCAGGCTGTCAAGACTTCGCGAATTTCCGAGGAGCTGTGCAACAACTCCCAAAGTTGACTGCTTATTCACCCAAGAAAGCCATGCAAACCTGCTTACTTTTGAAACCATTTTCACACCTAGCTAAGGGGGGTTGTCCCTGCTATAAATCCCCATCTCCCCCATCCTCTAGAGAACCTTTTGTCAAACCATTCAGCTACAAGCTTATGCAGCAAGACTGCTAGAGAGATCCGAGAGATCTTGCTACCTTTGCTCTTGTGAGTTCATTCGGATTCGCGAGAAGGAGCCTCTAGTTCCCCCTAGTTCGTGCTCTACGGTTCCGGCCGTTTTGTGTGGATTAGTCCCGATTTGTGGTTCTGCGATTGTTCGGACAACGGGTTGGAGTCTTGTAGCTTCGGTCAGCCATCCCCAACGTACGGGTTGCATCCAACCTTGGCAGGTATAAAGCTAGTTATCCTGGCTGCTTGCAGCTAGTTATCCCTCCCGATTTGATCCTACAACGTGAAGATCAGACCACCCTCGGGCGTGAACTCGTTCATCGGGTTCCCACCTATCATCTGGCATCAGAGCTTTCGTTGACACGGTAGGATCTGTTATCCAACTTTATCTTGCTATCATCCCTTTAGATCGAGTGTTTTTCATGCTATATTTTCTGTCCTAGAAGTCCAAAGCCCCACCAAAAATAAATCCAAGCCTTGTTGGCGCTGAGATCTTGTTGTTGCATACCTTGCATGTTCTTCATCTTTTAGATCTGCACCAAGTTCATCTTCATAATTGCTTTGAGATTTGGTTGTTGTGCTTTGGAAAAAGAGAGAAAAAAAAGAGTGGCAAAAAATCAAAGAAACAAAAGAGTGGAAAAAAGTCAAGAGAGAAAAAGAAAGTCTTGTGTAAGATCCAAAAGTTTTAGCTTGATAGAAAAAATTTCAGAAGCTTGTGTGTTGTGTTTTTCAATCTTGGTGCAAAGGTGCAGCAGATCCATCCACATATTTTTCTTGGTTTGCATCAACTTGATTTCAGCACAAGCCCCTTTTTGTTTACCCCATCGAGCTCCACCAAAAACCGAAGCTAGTTCTTTGATCCCTGTCTTTCAATCACTTTAACACATCCAGGAGAAGCACAATCTGATGTGAACTCATAAGAACTTTGGTGAGTAAGAGGTGAGGTTGTGTGATTCCACAAAATTATCATATTCCACTTTTGGCCTTACTAACATGGCAGGATCTAGATCGAGTGTTCATGGAGAAAACCATGGGGAAGAAGATGCCCCAGTCACACGTGCTGATTTTCAGGAATTACAGAACATGGTTCGAGACCTTGGAAGGATGTTTCACGAGCGACCCCCAGCAGGTGGCGATAGGGTTCGACACCGACAACACCCTATTGGCCCACTTGAGGAAGTTGGGGATGAAAATTCCGTGCATGCTGCTGTGGATGGTGACTTGGAGGATGATAACAACAGTCATGGTGGACATGTGGCTGCTGCTCATGGGCATGGTGTTGCTGCTCATGGAGGGCAGCAAGGAGGACAACTTCGAGGGCGAGGACATGGTCCTCGTGGGCACTACTATGACCCTCATGAGCGTGTTGCTCGTGGTCATGGAGATGATTTTGATGATTATGATGATGTCCCATACCGTCGTGCTGCTGAAGATGGGCGTCGTTCAGAACGTCGTGATCGAGATGGTCGAGATGACATAGCAAGAATCAAGTTGCATATCCCCAAGTTCACAGGAAAGGAAGACCCCGATGCATTTTTGATTGGGAAGAGCAGTGTGATCAGATTTTTCGTATCCATAACCTTGCAGATCCGAAGAGAGTAAAACTTGCTTGTGTTGAGTTTTCTGGTTATGCACTCACTTGGTGGAATCAACTACAAGAAAATCAACTGCTGCTAGGCCGTGATCACATTGACACTTGGGAAGAGATGAAACAAGCCATGAGGCGAAGGTTTGTTCCTTCACAATATCAAAGAGATCTCTGAAACAGATTGCAGCGTCTCAGCCAAGGTACGCGCACGGTGGATGAGTACTATAAAGAGATGGAATTGTTGTTGGTTCGTGCTCGTATTCATGAAGATGAGGAGTCAAAGATGGCAAGATTTTTGCATGGTCTCGACAATGAAATTTCTGATTTTGTGGAGATGTTTCCCTATAACACTCTACAAGATATTTGGAGCAAGCAAAGCGCATGGAGAGGAAGGTGCAGCGGAGTGGTCATGGACGGATATCTCATAACCGCACCACCACACCATGGCAAAGGTTGCAGCCAAGTGCCTCTCATGGTGGTTCTCAGTTTCAGCATACTTCACACCCTACTGCTACCCGGCGAACATCGGCTTCATCGGCATCATCACCAGCCCCTAGGAATGTGGACAAGCGTGCTCCTTCTGCTGCTGGAAGTACCTCTAACCCCACGGCTGTACCATCATCTCGGAAGCCGAGATATTGAGTGTTGGAAGTGCAAAGGGCATGGTCACATTTCTTCTGAATGTCGAAACAAGAGAGTTCTCTTTGTGAATGAACAAGGTGAATGGGAATCTGAGAGTGAGCATGAAGATAATGGAGCATCGGGTGATCATGAGGATGAAGAGGGCGAGAAGAGTGGTTGTGATATTCAGGCTGACATGGGAGATTGCTTTGTTTCTCGTCGTGTGCTTAGTGTTAATGCAGCTAGAGAAGAGAAAGGGCAGCGACATAATATTTTTCACACCCGTGGCACCATCAAGGACAAGGTTTGCAGAATTATTGTTGACAATGGCAGTTGCAACAACATTGCAAGTTCAGATTTGGTAGAGAAGTTGGGACTGAAACAAAGAAGGCACCCAAGTCCATATAAGATGCAATGGCTCAATGATTGTGGTACACTTCGAGTAAGCAACATTGTCACCGTTCAGTTTTCCATTGGGAAGTACCGGGATCAAGTGGAATGTGACGTGGTGCCAATGCAAGCATGCCAATTGCTGTTGGGAAGACCTTGGTTGTATGATCATGATGTGCAAATCAGCGGCCGTACTAATCGTCTCTCATTCCAATACGAGGGAGAGCGCATATCTTTGCTCCCTTTGACACCCGAAGAAATATTGATGGATGATCTGAAAAAGAAAGAGAGAGTGAGCGAGAAACACTTGAGTGACATCCACCAACATAGTGAGCGAGAGAATCCAAAGCCAAATAAAACCCCACAGCTTAAATTGACCAAGACATGGGAAAAACAGGGATTAGTTATGATGGCTAGGAAAAGGGACATGAGAGAGTTGAGAGAACCCAATTCCGTGTTCTTTGTACTTTTGTACAAGGACAATTTTCTTTCTATTAATGAATTAACCTCCACCACTCCTAGTGTTGTTGTTCAAATTTTGCAGGGGTATGAAGACGTGTTCCCTGAGGAGATACCACCAGGGCTGCCACCACAAAGAGGCATTGAACACCAAATTGATTTGGTTCCAGGAGCCCCATTGCCGAACCGACCACCATACCGCAGAAATCCGGAGGAAACCAAGGAGATTCAGCGACAAGTTGAAGGCCTACTAAACAAAGGTTATGTAAGGAAAAGTCTCTCTCCTTGTGCTGTACCCGTTCTTTTAGTGCCAAAAACGATGGATCTTCCCGAATGTGTTGTGATTGTAGGCCTATTAACAACATCACCGTGAGGTATAGGCACCCCACACCTAGGCTTGATGATATGCTTGATGAACTTAGTGGCGCCACCATCTTTTCTAAAATTGACTTGCGAAGTGGCTACCATCAAATTAGAATGAGAGAGGGTGATGAATGGAAAACTGCTTTCAAAACAAAATCTGGTTTGTATGAGTGGTTAGTTATGCCATTTGGATTGACAAATGCACCTAGTACTTTCATGAGATTAATGAATCATGTGCTTAGAATGTTCATTGGCAAGTTTGTGGTTGTTTACTTTGATGACATCCTGATTTATAGCAAAACTTTGGATGAACATGTTGAACACATTTGGTGTGTGCTTGCTGTCCTAAGAGAGGAGAAATTATATGCTAACAAGGAAAAGTGCACATTTTGCATAGAAAAAGTTGTGTTTCTTGGCTTTGTTGTTTTAGGTCAAGGTGTGGAGGTAGATGAGGAGAAGGTCAAGGCCATCCGTGAGTGGATGCCTCCACAAAATGTAAGCCAAGTACGAAGCTTTCTTGGCCTTGCTGGTTTCTACCGTCGGTTTGTGAAGGACTTCAGCACCATTGCTGCCCCAATGAATGAGCTAACCAAGAAAGATGTTCCCTTCAAGTGGGAAAATGCACAAGAGAAGGCCTTCCAAGAGCTGAAAGAAAAATTGACATCTGCACCATTGCTTGCACTACCCAACTTTGGTAAGACTTTTGAAATTGAATGTGATGCAAGTGGTGTTGGTATTGGAGGCGTACTAATGCAAGAAGGCAGGCTTATTGCATATTAGTGAGAAGCTAAGTGGTCCAACTCTAAATTATTCAGTTTATGACAAAGAATTATATGCACTTGTGAGATCTTTGGAACATGGCAACATTATTTGTGGCCTAAAGAATTTGTGATACATTCCGACCATGAATCTTTAAAGCACCTTATGGGTCAACAAAAACTGAACCGTAGACATGCAAAATGGAGTGAATTCGTAGAATTTTTTCCCTATATTGTCAAGTACAAGAAAGGAAAAGATAATGTTGTTGCTGATGCTTTGTCTAGACGCCATATTTTACTCTCACAACTTGATACTAAAATTCTTGGGCTGCAAAGCATCAAAGAATTGTATGCCAATGACCCATATTTTGCTGAACCACACTCAAAGTGTAGTGAGGGGAAAGGTTGGGAAATTTTTCACTTGCATGATGGATTCTTGTTTCGAGCTAACAAATTGTGCATCCCAGATTGCTCTGTTCGTTTGTTGCTTTTGCAGGAGGCTCATGCTGGTGGTCTCATGGGACATTTCGGAGCAAAGAAAACTGAGAGTGTGCTGATTGACCATTTCTTTTGGCCAAGGATGAGGCGTGATGTTGAGCGCTACATACTACGTTGTGAGATTTGCCGAAGGTGTTGTTTGAAGAAGGTGATCTTGTGTGGGTACACCTGCGGAAGGATCATTTCCCAGATCAACGCAAATGCAAGTTGCAGCCACGTGGAGATGATCCATTCAAAGTTCTTGCGAAGATCAATGACAATGCCTACAAGATTGACCTTCCGATGGATTATGGTGTTAGTCCAACTTTCAATGTGTCCGACCTCTCTCCATACTTTGGACCATCAGAGTCGAGGACGACTCCTCTTCAAGAGGGGGAGAATGATGAGGACACCACAACCATCGACAAGTCTCCAACAATTATAGGTCCAATCACAAGAAGTCGCGCCAAACAAATAAGTGACCAGGTGAACGCTAACTTAAGTTTACCTTGTAACCTTGATGACACAACTATGCTTTCATCTCCATTGTTGTTGGTTGAACTTAGGTATAACATGGAAGCAATCCAACAACCTATGAGCTCTTGAAGCAACCGCTTTGGAGGAACAAGTTTGGAGAAAACAAGTTGCAAGTGAAGCTGATGCTGTCAGTTTTTACCTCTGATGTTTTGGTGTGGCACACCCATGTGGTGGATAGACAGGGCCATAGGGGTACATCAACAGAAGCTACATCAAATTATCTTTCCAATGCAAGAAACCTCACATCATTTGGAGTTGTGAGTCAAAATTTCTAGTCATTCTCGCGGAAGGTGTCCAGGCTGTCAAGACTTCGCGAATTTCCAAGGAGCTCTGCAACAACTCCCAAAGTTGACTACTTATTCACCCAAGAAAGCCATGCAAACCTGCTTACTTTTAAAACCATTTTCACACCTAGCTAAGGGGGGTTGTCCCTGCTATAAAACCCCATCTCCCCCATCCTCTAGAGAACCTTTTGTCAAACCATTCGGCTACAAGCTTATGCAGCAAGACTGCTAGAGAGATCCGAGAGATCTTGCTACCTTTGCTCTTGTGAGTTCATTCAGATTCGTGAGAAGGAGCCTCTGGTTCCCCCTAGTTCATGCTCTACGGTTCCGGCCATTTTGTGTGGATTAGTCCCGGTTTGTGGTTCTGTGATTGTTCAGACAGCGGGTTGGAGTTCTTGTAGCTTCGGCCAGCCATCTCCAACGTACGGGTTGCATCCAACCTTGGCAGGTATAAAACTAGTTATCCCGGCTGCTTGCAGCTAGTTATCCCTCCCGATTCGATCCTACGACGTGAAGATCGGGCCACCCTCGGGCGTGAACTCGTTCATCGGGTTCCCACCTATCAACTTAACACGGCAGATGCCCTAGAAAAAGGACATAGGTGTGGAACCATCGCACCTACGTTAGCTTGAAGGGGTTAAACGGGACAAAATACACAGAGAGTTTACCTAGGTTCGGCCCCTCTCAACGAGGTTAAAGCCTACTCCTGCTTTAGGTTGTATTGCTTGAGTTTCGATTACCAGGGAGCGAATACGCTTGACCTAGTTCTCGACTTCTTGTTTCTTGAGTTAACCCGTCGTCGGGTCACCCCTTTATATACACAGGTTGGTGCCCGGCGGCTCACAGAGTCCCGGCCGGCTCATACACAACGTGTCCGGCTCGGTAACTAACTAAGCTTGCCTTACAATACAAGTTAAACATATGGTGGCTCACACACGTAGGCCTCAAGTCGTCCCCGGGTCTTGGGCCTTCAATAAGCTTGATCTATGAACCACCATCTTCATATCCTCTTGGGCCTCTTCAGCTTAAGCCGCCAGTGGCATGACCCGGCCCCTGCTGGGCGGGTCATACCCAATAGTTATATCCCCAACATTAGGCCCCAGGTTGATTTGAACTTGTTCACATACAATATTCAGTGCTTGACTTAGCAAAATCTTCCATCGTCAACTTTTATGAACTTGTTATAACCCGCCATGATGTCAGCTCACAGAATTGTGTTAACCCGCCATGACGTCATCTCACATTAACTTCGCACGAAGCCCAAAACACCTCAGTATATCTTTATCTTTAATGGACCTTCCGAAAATCGGGGCGTCCGTGCAGCTACATAATCATTTTTTCGGCCTCCTCGATTCCCGCACATACCATTTATCCATCTCCTTATAAACAGGGACAGGGGGCCCCTGTTTCACTTTTACCCCTACCTCTGCCTCTACTTCTCCTTCCTCGCAACGACCGACACCTCCGGAGCTCCGCCACCCCTGTTGACTGCGTCAATCTTGGCCGCTGCATCAACCTGACCTTGACCAGAATACGACGGTACCCCTCTGCTATTCATTAGCACCTCCAGGTACTTGCTTTGACTGATACCAGTTCCGCGTTAGGGTTTCTGTGTTCGTCGAAGTTCTTCGTTGTTCTTCCGCTTCCTCTCTTAGATTGCATAATCAGATCTGAACTTGGCGTCAAAGTTGTGCAGTAGTAGTTTTATCATTCATTTTCAATAGCAGAAGACATCCCCTCTGAAAAAGATCTCATCTGAGCACACGAGCCCTGCTGCCGCCGCCACCTTATGTTTAGAATTTATTTTATTTTCTGAACTGTTGCAGATCCAAAATTATATCGCCAATCTGTGAAATATGTTGGTCCATTACTTAGCAAATCCTCACTTATAGATCTGAAGTGTAACACCTGTTCAGGCGGCTTAACTGATAAACCGTAACCCGCCATATATCATTAGTCCCCTTTTAAGCCGCCAATATATGTATCTGCACAACTCAGTGTTATATATCTTCCGGCTTAACATGTTGGCTCTATATAACACTTACTTTTGAATCAATGGCCTGTTTAACAGCATAATCTTAAACCGACAATATTTTCTTTTTAGACCTTCATCCTCAAAAATGACCAAGACTATCACCTCATGCAACTGGGTCACTTCCTGGGTTACCGAGCAAACGTTGGATGAACATGTTCAAGTAGGCGTTTTAGCTGCAAAGAATGTCATTCATTGGAGAGGTCCAGGAGCAGAAACCATCCCCGAGCCTAAAGAGGGTGAAGTTGTCGTCTTCACTGATCACATGCTCCGGGGATTCACTCCGCCCGGTTCAATTTTTTTTCGTGATGTACTGCACTTCTTCCAACTCCATCCTCAAGATGTCGGACCCAACTCTGTCACAAATATGTGCAAATTTCAAGTGTTTTGCGAAGTATACCTTCAACACGAACCCACTGTAGAACTATTCAGAGAGTTCTACTACTTAAACCGCCAGACTGAATTTACGGACGGGCCCAGCCTAGAATTAGGCAGCATTTCAATTCAGAGGCGGAAAGAAGCCACCTTCCCAGCCACCAAGCTGTCCAGTCATCCCAAGGACTGGAACCAAACTTGGTTTTACTGTCAAGACACCTCTCCAGAAGGGGAAAAATCCTCTGCCGGGTTATCGTGAAAACGGGCTTAGGAACAGGCACCCTCTTCCAAAATATATCAGCATAGAAGAGCGGGCCAAGTATATGCCCGTCTTTTCGAAGATTAGAACCTTAATGGCCAATGGTTTGACTGGAATCGATCTGGTTCGATGCTGGGTCGCCTGGAGAATTTTGCCGTTAAGCCGCCGCCCTGGCTTGATGTGCGAGTACACCGGCGACTTAAAAGACCTGCAATGCCAATGCTAGATACAGCTGACTGATGATGACATCAATGATATGACCAAGTCTCTGCTGAATGAGAGCTTGGCAGATTGCAGCAAAACTAGACTGAATCCTTTCTGCGCTCTCAACAAGCCGCCAGTTGTAAGATTTTAAACAATTTCTAGTTGAATCATATCTTCACTTAAACTGTCCTCTTATAACCATTTGATTTCCGCAGGCCGATTCTCCTTTTTGGAATAGGAAGTTGCAGGATAAACCGACCAAGAAGAACCGGACAAAGAATAAGGTTACTAAAAAGCCTGCCAAGAAGAAGACCAACGCCTCCGAGCTATTTGACTTGGATGATGTTGAGTCGGAGGTAGAACTTGACTCCCTTGGCTCATTTTTTGTACGTCTTATTGACAATGATCACTATCAGGATGACCCGAAAGGCAGCCACGCAGATGGTGAAGAGGTAACTATCCTTTCCTCCGACTCAGAACCTCTGCCAAGATAGAAAGTTTGTGAAGCAAGCCGGAAAGTAAGGTTTTCTCACCCTTTAGCTTAGTTGGATCCCAAGTTTATTTTGAAGAAGCAGCAAGATGAAGCTCGCCGCACAACCCGGAACAACGGCGGTGGGATTCTTTCCTCCGGCTTACCCAACACGCCGGCTCCTCGTAAACGCTGTCCAGAGGTTTCACAGATTTCTGATTTAGCTTTTCCACTAGCGGGTCTCATTCGTCAACCGCTTAACTCTTCTGACTCAAATTATCAGGGAACATCTCATTCCTCTTCCGGCGAGTCTACTGGGACCCAAACCCCACTTTTCAAGACCGTGCCCGGGTGAGAATGTTAAGTCTATATGCTTTCAATCATGTACTCAATTGTCATATTAACCCTGTCTCATGCTTTATTTTCAGCGCTATGGCCAAGCCCAGCAAGAAACTGAAGGTGAACAAATCGGCTGAAGATTCAAATCCCTCTGAGCCCGAGAAGCAAAAAATAGAAGCTTTTCACCAAGCTGCTGAGGCCACAGTTGATGAGCCGCCACCAGAGGAACACCATGTCCTTATGGACTCCATGGATGTTGCCCCATCCACAGCCACGCCACCAAGTCCCATCAAGCCTGCTGAAGAAAAGGCTGATGATGTTGTAGTCACTGGGACCCGTTATGTAGAGCCAGGCCAGCCCACGGTGTTAGCAAAACACAATGCCAAGGAGGAATTTTCCACTGGTGACAAAGGCAAATGGAAGATGGATTTGGATAGCTATGCCCAGTTCAATGCTCAAGAGATTCACTCTAGTTACTTAAACCGCCTTCACACCAGCCGTGACTTTGAAGCCGGCCTGGTCAACCTTATGAAGGAACGTTTTGAGGTAAGCACTGCCATCTTCACCATATAAATATATCTCTGCTAGCCGCCAAGCCTACTGGATATGAGAAAATTGAATATGTTGTAGACTTTAAATAACCTTTGTAGTCTTACATTCATTTCATGGCATACTGTAGTTTGTAAAATCAAAACGAGTAGCCCCCAAGGGCCGCCTTAAACTGCATAGCTAAAGCTGGCTTCGAATAGTAGTGATGAATTTTTGACCTGTAGCCCCCAAGGGCCGGCTTAATCAACATGGATAAGCCGGGACTTATCACCATTATTATGAATAAAATCCAAGTACGTAGCCCCCATGAGTCGGCTATAGTCATAGCAGTTTAGCCGGGTCATCATAGAATTGTCTTCAAAAAAGAGCAATGTGCATTAGCCCTCAAGTGCCAAGTAAAATACTTGTATTGTGCTTGGGACTTCAAATAAGATGATCATAATGCTGCCTATCATTTGTATGCTGCAGGTGGAGCTAAATATGAAGGAATCCCAAGTCGCCGATCTGTAGCAAAATATCAAGTCTCAACAATCTGAAACTTCCAAGGCCAAATCAGAACTGAAAACCGCCTTGGAAGAGATGGAGAAGTTGAAAAAGGACTTCAAAGCTGACAGGAAGAGCTGGGAGACTGAGAAAACAGCTCTGTTGAAAAGAGCCAAGGAAGCTGAGGCTGCCCTTAAACCGGTGGCTGACGAGCTTTCCGGCTTAAAGCGTCAAATTAATATCATGACAACCGCCATCTTTCGTAAGTAATATTGCACTTCAATATTTCCGCAACAATTTATATCAATTATTACCCGGTTTACCAATACTTATTCATTGATGCGGGCCCCAGAAGCTCCAGCCTGGGTCAAGATATGCGTGTCAAACTCAAAGCCACATATACTCTTATGGAGCAGTTGTACACTAGCACTCAACGAGCCATCTTTGCCGCCTTACACAAAAAGTCACCACCTTCTCTCATCAAGGAAGTGCCGGAGAGGCTATTTGTGCTGCCACAAAGGATAGAAGAATTGAAGTGATCAACCGCGAGGGCCGGTGCCATCACCGCGCTGAGCCGGGCAAAGGCGTGGCAAGCAGAACTTAACCCGGAAGAACTGGCCACCGGCTGCCCAAGCTTAAAAGAAGACGGGTCTCCCTCAGTGCTGAATACTTCACGAAAATAGTAAGGGAGATGCGTCCTTTGGCAAGCAAACTAGCTGAGGAGACTGATCTATCCATTTATGAAGCGGTGTATGATGCTGACAACAAGAAAGTGAAGGCGCCGGTTCATGATGCCATGGATCTCATCCCACACACACGTAAGCACAGCTTCGCTCCTGACATTGACCCTCTGAACTTATCGATGATGAAGCTGAGTTTCAAGCTTGACTGGCATCGATTGGTCATCGCCTAACTTCCAGACGATGGAGGAGAAAAAGACCGGCGGAGGATGACCCGGAAGCCTCAACGCCGCCAAGACTAGGAGACTTGATCCATGGGGCGGTTCTTTAATCTGCATCACCGTACTGTGCTTAAAAAACACTATCATTTGGGCTCGGGGAGCCATCTAACAGGCTAGATGAACACCATGATCTGTCATGCCATCGTGCATGTTTATGCGTATAACATTTGAGCCGCCTGATCTGACTTTGAAGATCCGTTGTTTATGCTCATAAAGTTTTGTCAATCGTGCTGATCATGTTTATCATATTCCCTGCACACAAGCAGATAACATGTGCCCTGGCGGTTTTACCCCAGGGCGGGTCATAATACCTCATATAAAATCCACTGGTGACTGTATAGTTCATAACCAGGGCGGGTTTATCAAAACCTCGTATATTCATAACAAGTAAATAACATACCTGCGATATTTGTTCATATTGCCGGCTTACCATGCCATATGCAGTAAGGGTAACAACCCAAATACTTAGAGCGCAGCGCCCTATGCAATTTATTCATACTGCCGGCTTACAACTCCATATGCAGCAAGGGTAACATCCCAAAGACTTAGATCGCAGAACTCCAAGCACATAATCAAAGCACACTGGCGACTTATCGTCCAAAGCCAGGCCAGGTTATCAAAACTCCGGATAGATTCAAATATGAATCATAAGGATCAAGGCGACATGGCCCAAATCAATTTTAAACCATATATCAATACGGTACAGAAGATGAACCCAAAAAATGTTCAAAGCAAATACAAATCAGAAAAAAACAAAGGCCTTCATAGGCTGCCAAGCCTCAATATCAAGTGCTACTCAAGGGCCGCACAACCGCTGAGCTAATCCTTAATTCAAACCTGTAAGCCGGGCCTCACATGACCAATCGCCGTTTTAACTTTGACAAGTTCAGGTTCTTTATGAGATTGACTGTCAAGAGTACGACGAATCATTCCAGGATTACCTGGTCGGAGTGGCAGGCATACAAAGGCAGGATAACCCGTATTTTTGGTGAATACACCTGGCGTCCAAGCCAATCAAAAGGGTAAAATAAAGCTATGTTCATTGAAGAGGAAGCTCCCAAGTAATTTGCAATCAAGGCATACAAGCTGGATCAGTAGGGTAGTCATAGCTATGCTCAATGAGCAGGAAGCCCCCAAGTAATTTTTATCAAGGCGTACAAGCTGGATCAAGAGGGTAATCATAACTATGCTCAATGAGCAGGAAGCTCCCAAGTGATCTTATGATTTGACAATGAAGACTCAGATACTCAGAAATGAAACGACAGAGGCCCTAAATTATCAGGGATGCCCGATTTATTATACTTGATCATAATATATACATGGATGAAAATATGTACAACACAAGAACCGGTGACTCATGCGTAATAAGGCCGAAGATGAGCAATGTCCCACGGCCGGTGGGTCTCCTCCTCAGATTTGCGTGAGTCCTTGTGCTCTCGAATATCAATGAGTAGTATGATCCGTTGTTCAGATTTTTGCTGACCACAAAGGGCCCTTCACAAGGTGGGGATAACTTGTGCATGTCTATTTGATCCTGGATGAGCCAGAGCACCAAGTCACCTTCTTGAAAGGTCCGGGTTTTAGCCCGGCGACTATGATAACGACGCAGATCTTGCTGGTAAATCGCCGAACGAGCCGCCGTAAGGTCACGCTCCTCATCCAGAAGGTCAAGAGCATCCTGACGTACATTTTCGTTATCGGCTTCAACATAAGCCGCCACACGGGGCGAGTCGTGACGGATGTCACCTGGGAGAACCGCCTCTGCTCTGTAAACCATGAAGAAAGGCGTGTAATCCATTGATCTGTTGGGGGTCGTATTGATACTCCAAAGCACTGAAGGTAACTCCTCAACCCAACAACCCGGCGTCCTCTGCAAAGGGACCATAAGCCTGGGTTTTATGCCTTTCAAGATCTCTTGATTGGCTCTTTCATCTTGACCATTGGACTGGGGGTGAGGCATTGATGAAACATCAAGACGAATATGCTCACATTGACATAATTCTTCAATAGCACCCTTAGACAGATTAGTGCCATTATCAATTATGATGCTGTGAGGGTAGCCAAAATGGAAAATCACCTTTTGATGAATTGAACCGCTGTTTCCACGTCACACTTGCTGACCGGCTCTGCCTCAATTTGTTAACCGCCACCAAGAGGTGAGTCTTTTTTGTTGGGGACCGTAGTAATTTAAAAAAATCCATTTGCACACGCAAGATCATGGTGACACATAACAACGAGAGGGGAGAGTGTCGTCCACGTACCCTTGTAGACCGTAAGCGGAAGCGTTACGACAACGCGGTTGATGTAGTCGTACGTCTTCACGATCTGACCGATCCAAGTACCGAACGCACGGCACCTCCGAGTTCAGCACACGTTCAGCTCGGTGACGTCCCACGAACTCACGATCCAGCAGAGCTTCGAGGGAGAGTTCCGTCAGCACGACGGCGTGATGACGGTGATGATGATGCTACCGACGCAAGGCTTCGCCTAAGTACCGCTATGATATGACCGAGGTGGATTATGGTGGAGGGGGGCATCGCACACGGCTAAAAGATCAACTGATCAACTTGTGTCTCTATGGGGTGCCCCCTGGCCGCGTATATAAAGGATGGAGGGAGGAGGAGGCCGGCCCTCATAGGGAGCGCCCAAGTGTGGCGTCCTACTAGGACTCCCTAGTCCTAGTAGGATTCCTCCTCCCACATGGAATAGGAAAAAGGGAAGGGAAAAGGAGAAGGAAGGAAGGGGGCGGCCCCCTCCCTAGTCCAATTCGGACCAGTCCGTGGGGAGGGGTGCGGCCACCCTTTGAGGCCTTTCTCTCCTTTCCCGTATGGCCCATTAAGGCCCAATACGAATTCCCGTAACTCTCCGGTACTCCAAAAAAAATACTCGAATCACTCGGAATCTTTCCGATGTCCGAATATAGTCGTCCAATATATCGATCTTTATGTCTCGACCATTTCGAGACTCCTCGTCTTGTCCCCGATCTCATCCGGGACTCCAAACTACCTTCGGTACATCAAAACACATAAACTCATAATACAAATCGTCACCGAACGTTAAGCGTGCGGATCCTACGGGTTCGAGAAGTATGTAGACATGACCGAGACACGTCTCCGGTCAATAACCAATAGAGGAACCTGGATGCTCATATTAGCTCCTACATATTCTACGAAGATCTTTATCGGTCAAACCGCATAACAACATACATTGTCCCCTTTGTCATCGGTTTGTTACTTGCCCGAGATTCGATCGTCGGTATCTCAATACCTAGTTCAATCTCGTTACCAGAAAGTCTCTTTACTTGTTCCATAATGCATCATCCCGCAACTAACTCATTAGTCACATTGCTTGCAAGGCTTATAGTGATGTGCATTATCGAGAGGGCCCAGAGATACCTCTCCGACAATCGGAGTGACAAATCCTAATCTCGATCTATGCCAACTCAACAAGTACCATTGGAGACACCTTTAGAGCACCTTTATAATCACCCAGTTACGTTGTGACGTTTGGTAGCACACAAAGTGTTCCTCCGGTATTCGGGAGTTGCATAATCTCATAGTCATAGGAACATGTATAAGTCATGAAGAAAGCAATAGCAACATACTAAATGATCAAGTGCTAAGCTAACGGAATGGGTCAAGTCAATCACATCATTCTTTAATGATGTGATCCCGTTAATCAAATGACAACTCATGTCTATGGCTAGGAAACTTAACCATCTTTGATTCAACGAGCTAGTCAAGTAGAGACATACTAGTGACACTCTGTTTGTCTATGTATTAACACATGTACTAAGTTTCCGGTTAATACAATTCTAGCATGAATAATAAACATTTATCATGATATAAGGAAATATAAATAACAACTTTATTATTGCCTCTAGGGCATATTTCTTTCAGTCTCCCACTTGCACTAGAGTCAACAATCTAGTTCACATCGCCATGTGATTTAACACCAATAGTTCACATCACTATGTGATTAACACCCATAGTTCACATCGCCATGTGACCAACACTCAAAGGGTTTACTAGAGTCAGTAATCTAGTTCACATCGTTATGTGATTAACACCCAAAGAGTACTAAGGTGTGATCATGTTTTGCTTGTGAGAGAAGTTTAGTCAACGGGTCTGCCAAATTCAGATCCGTATGTATTTTGCAAATTTCTATGTCTACAATGCTCTGCACGGAGCTACTTTAGCTAATTGCTCCCACTTTCAATATGTATCCAGATTAAGACTTAGAGCCATCTGGATCAGTGTCAAAACTTGCATCCACGTAACCCTTTACGACGAACCTTTTGTCACCTCCATAATCGAGAAACATATCCTTATTCCACTAAGGATAATTTTGACCGCTGTTCAGTGATCTACTCGTAGATCACTATTGTACTCCCTTGCCAAACTCAGTGTAGGGTATACAATAGATCTGGTACACAGCATGGCATACTTTACATAGCCTATGGCTGAGGCATAGGGAATGACTTTCATTCTCTTTCTATCTTCTGCCGTGGTCGGACTTTGAGTCTTACTCAATTTCACACCTTGTAACACAGGCAAGAACTCTTTCTTTGACTGTTCCATTTTGAACTACTTCAAAATCTTGTCAAGGTATGTACTCATTGAAAAAACTTATCAAGCGTCTTGATCTATCTCTATAGATCTTGATGCTCAATATGTAAGCAGCTTCACCGAGGTCTTTCTTTGAAAAACTCCTTTCAAATACTCCTTTATGCTTTCCAGAAAATTCTACATTATTTCCGATCAACAATATGTCATTCACATATATTTATCAGAAATGTTGTAGTGCTCCCACTCACTTTCTTGTAAATACAGGCTTCACCGCAAGTCTGTATAAAACTATATGCTTTGATCAACTCATCAAAGCGTATATTCCAACTCCGAGATGCTTGCACCAGTCCATAGATGGATCGCTGGAGCTTGCACATTTTGTTAGCACCTTTAGGATCGACAAAACCTTCTGGTTGCATCATATACAACTCTTCTTTAAGAAATCCATTAAGGAATGTAGTTTTGACATCCATTTGCCAGATTTCATAAATGTGGCAATTTGCTAACATGATTCGGACAGACTTAAGCATCGCTACGAGTGAGAAAATCTCATCGTAGTCAACACCTTGAACTTGTCGAAAACCTTTTTCGACAATTCGAGCTTTGTAGATAGTAACACTACTATCAGTGTCCGTCTTCCTCTTGAAGATCCATTTATTCTCAATGGCTTGCCGATCATCGGGAAGTCAACCAAAGTCCACACTTTGTTCTCATACATGGATCCTATCTCAGATTTCATGGCCTCAAGCCATTTCGTGGAATCTGGGCTCATCATCGCTTCCTCATAGTTCGTAGGTTCGTCATGGTCAAGTAACATGACCTCCAGAACCGGATTACCGTACCACTCTGGTGCGGATCTTACTCTGGTTGACCTACGAGGTTCGGTAGTAACTTGATCTGAAGTTATATGATCATCATCATTAGCTTCCTCACTAATTGGTGTAGGAGTCACAGGAACAGATTTCTGTGATGAACTACTTTCCAATAAGGGAGTAGGTACAGTTACCTCATCAAGTTCTACTTTCCTCCCACTCACTTCTTTCGAGAGAAGCTCCTTCTCTAGAAAGGATCCATTCTTAGCAACGAATGTCTTGCCTTCGGATCTGTGATAGAAGGTGTACCCAACTATCTCCTTTGGGTATCCTATGAAGACACATTTCTCCGGTTTGGGTTTGAGCTTATCAGGATGAAACTTTTTCACATAAGCATCGCAACCCCAAACTTTAAGAAACGTCAACTTTGATTTTTTGCAAAACCACAGTTCATATGGTGTCGTCTCAACGGATTTATATGGTGCCCTATTTAACGTGAATGCAGCTGTCTCTAATGCATAACCCCAAAACGATAGTGGTAAATCGGTAAGAGACATCATAGATTGCACCATATCTAATAAAGTACGGTTACAATGTTTGGACACACCATTACGCTGTGGTGTTCTAGGTGGCGTGAGTTGCGAAACTATTCTGCATTGTTTCAAATGAAGACCAAACTCGTAACTCAACTATTCTCCTCCATGATCAGATCGTAGAAACTTTATTTTCTTGTTACGATGATTTTCCACTTCACTGAAATTCTTTGAACTTTTCAAATGTTTTAGACTTAGGTTTCATCAAGTAGATATACCCATATCTGCTCAAATCATCTGTGAAGGTCAGAAAATAACGATACCCGCCGCGAGCCTCAACACTCATCGGACAGTATACATCAGTATGTATTATTTCCAACAAGTTTGTTGCTTGCTTCATTGTTCCGGAGAACGGAGTCTTAGTCATCTTGCCCATGAGGCATGGTTCGCAAGCATCAAGTGATTCATAATCAGGTGATTCCAAAAGCCCATCAGCATGGAGTTTCTTCATGCACTTTACACCAATATGACCTAAACGGCAGTGCCACAAATAAGTTGCACTATCATTATCAACTTTGCATCTTTTGGCTTCAAATTATGAATATGTGTATCACTACGATTGAGACCCAACAAACTATTTTCATTGGTTGTATGACCATCGATGGTTTTATTCATGTAAACAGAATAACAATTATTCTCTGATTTTAAATGAATAAACGCATTACAATAAACATGATCAAATCATATTCATGCTTAACGCAAACACCAAATAACATTTATTTAGGTTCAACACTAATCCCGAAAGTATAGGTAGTGTGCGATGATGATCATATCAATCTTGGAACCACTTCCAACACACATCGTCACTTCACCCTTAACTAGTCTCTGTTCATTCTGCAACTCCCGTTTTGAGTTACTTCTCTTAGCAACTGAACCAGTATCAAATACCGAGGGGTTGCTATAAACACTAGTAAAGTACACATCAATAACATGTATATCAAATATAGCTTGTTCACTTTGCCATCCTTCTTATCCGCCAAATACTTGGGGTAGTTCCGCTTCCAGTGACCAGTCCCTTTGCAGTAGGAGCACTTAGTCTTAGGCTTAGGTCCAGACTTGGGCTTCTTCACTTGAGCAACAACTTGCTTGCCATTCTTCTTGAAGTTCCCCTTCTTCCCTTTGCCCTTTTTCTTGAAACTAGTGGTCTTGTCAACCATCAACACTTGATGTTTTTCTTGATTTCTACCTTCGCCGATTTTAGCATCGCGAAGAGCTTGGGAATTGTTTCGTCATCCCTTGCATATTATAGTTCATCACGAAGTTCTAGTAACTTGGTGATAGTGACTAGAGAACTTTGTCAATTACTATCTTATCTGGAAGATTAACTCCCACTTGATTCAAGCAATTGTAGTACCCAGACAATCTGAGTACATGCTCACTGGTTGAGCTATTCTCCTCCATCTTGTAGGCAAAGTACTATCAGAGGTCTCATACCTCTCGTCACGGGCATGAGTATGAAATACCAATTTCAACTCTTGGAACATCTTACATGCTCCGTGGCGTTCAAAACATTTTTGAAGTCCCGGTTCTAAGTCGTAAAGCATGGTGCACTAAACTATCAAGTAGTCATCATATCGAGCTTTGTCAAACGTTCATAACGTCTGCATCTGCTCTTGCAATAGGTCTGTCACCTAGAGGTACATCAAGGACATAATTCTTCTGTGCAGCAATGAGGATAATCCTCAGATCATGAACCAAGTCCGCAACTTTGCTACTATCATCTTTCAACTTAGTTTTCTCTAGGAACATATCAAAAATAAACGGGGAGCTATATCACGAGCTATTGATCTACAACATAGTTATGCAAATACTATCAGGACTAAGATCATGATAAATTAAAGTTCAATTTAATCATATTACTTAAGAACTCCCACTTAGATAGACATCCCTCTAATCATCTTAGTGATCACTAGATCCATATCAACTAAACCATGTCCGATCATCATGTGAGATGGAGTAGTTTTCAATGGTGAACATCACTATGTTGATCATATCTACTATATGATTCACGCTCGACCTTTCGGTCTGAGTGTTCCGAGGCCATATCTGCATATGCTAGGCTCGTCAAGTTTAACCCGAGTATTCTGCATGTGCAAAACTGTCTTACACCCGTTGTAGATGAACGTTGAGCTTATCCCAATCATCACGTGGTGTCTCGGCACGACGAACTTTGGCAACGGTGCATACTCAGGGAGAACACTTATACCTTGAAATTTTAGTAAGGGATCATCTTATAAAGCTACCGCCGAATTAAGCAAAATAAGATGTATAAAAGATAAACATCATATGCAATCAAAATATGTGACATGATATGGCCATGATCATTTTGCGCCTTTGATCTCCATCTCCAAAGTACCGTCATGATCTCTATCGTCACCGGCATGACACCATGATCTCCATCATCTTGATCCCTATCAATGTGTCGTCACATGGTCGTCTCGCTAATTATTGCTCTTGCAACTATTGTTATCGCACAGCGATAAAGTAAAGCAATTATTTGGCGCTTGCATCTTATGCAATAAAGAGATAACCATAAGGCTTCTGCCAGTTGCCGATAACTTCAACAAAACATGATCATATCATACAACAGCTTATATCTCATCACGTCTTGACCATATCACATCACAACAAGCCCCGCAAAAACAAGTTAGACGTCCTCTACTTTGTTGTTGCAAGTTTTACGTGGCTGCTACGGGCTTAGCAAGAACCGTTCTTACCTACGCATCAAAACCACAATGATATTTTGTCAAGTATGTGCTGTTTTAACCTTCATAAGGACCGGGCGTAGCCACACTCGATTCAACTAAAGTTGGAGAAACTGACACCCGCCGGCCACCTGTGTGCGAAGCACGTCGGTAGAACCAGTCTCGCGTAAGCGTACGCGTAATGTTGGTCCGGGCCGCTTCATCCAACAATACCGCCGAATCAAAGTATGACATGTTGGTAAGCAGTATGACTTGTATCGCCCACAACTCACTTGTGCTCTACTCGTGCATATAACATCTACGCATAAACCCGGCTCTGATACCACAGTTGGGGAACGTAGTAATTTCAAAAAAAATCCTACGCACACGCAAGATCATGGTGACGCATAGCAACGGGAGGGGAGAGTGTCGTCCACGTACCCTTGTAGACCGTAAGCGAAAGCGTTATGACAACGCGAGTGATGTAGTCGTACATCTTCACGATCCGACCGATCCAAGTACCGAACGCACGACACCTCCGAGTTCAGCACACGTTCAGCTCGGTGACGTCCCACGAACTCACGATCCAGCAGAGCTTCGAGGGAGAGTTCCGACAGCACGACGGCATGATGACGGTGATGATGATGCTACCGACGCAGGGCTTCACCTAAGCACCGCTACGATATGACCAAGGTGGATTATGGTGGAGGGGGGCACCGCACACGGCTAAAAGATCAAGTGATCAACTTGTGTCTCTATGGGGTGCCCCCTGGCCACGTATATAAAGGATGGAGGGAGGAGGAGGCCGGCCCTCATAGGGCGCGCCCAAGTGTGGAGTCCTACTAGGACTCCCTAGTCCTAGTAGGATTCCTCCTCCCACATGGAATAGGAAAAAGGGAAGGGAAAAGGAGAAGGAAGGAAGGGGGCGCCCCCTCCCTAGTCCAATTCGGACCAGTCCATGGGGAGGGGTGCGGCCACCCTTTGAGGCCTTTCTCTCCTTTCCCGTATGGCCCATTAAGGCCCAATACGAATTCCCGTAACTCTCCGGTACTCCAAAAAATACCCGAATCACTCGGAACCTTTCCGATGTCCGAATATAGTCGTACAATATATCGATCTTTATGTCTCGACCATTTCGAGACTCCTCGTCATGTCCCCGATCTCATCCGGGACTCCGAACTACCTTCGGTATATCAAAACACATAAACTCATAATACAAATCGTCACCGAACGTTAAGCGTGCGGACCCTACGGGTTCGAGAACTATGTAGACATGACCGAGACACGTCTCCGGTCAATAACCAATAGCGGAACCTGGATGCTCATATTGGCTCCTACATATTCTACGAAGATCTTTATCGGTCAAACCGCATAACAACATACGTTGTTCCCTTTGTCATCGGTATGTTACTCTTCCGGGGTTCGATCGTCGGTATCTCAATACCTAGTTCAATATCGTTACCGGCAAGTCTCTTTACTCATTCCGTAATGCATCACCCCGCAACTAACTCATTATTCACATTGCTTGCAAGGCTTATAGTCATGTGCATTGCCGAGAGGGCCCAGAGATACCTCTCCGACAATCGGAGTGACAAATCCTAATCTCGGTCTATGCCAACTCAACAAGTACCATTGGAGACACCTGTAGAGCACCTTTATAATCACCCAGTTATGTTGTGACATTTGGTAGCACACAAAGTGTTCCTCCGGTATTCGGGAGTTGCATAATCTCATAGTCATAGGAACATGTATAAGTCATGAAGAAAGCAATAGCAACATACTAAATGATCAAGTGCTAATCTAACGGAATGGGTCAAGTCAATCACATCATTCTCTAATGATGTGATCCCATTAATCAAATGACAACTCATGTCTATGGCTAGGAAACTTAACCATCTTTGATTCAACGAGCTAGTCAAGTAGATGCATACTAGTGACACTCTGTTTGTCTATGTATTCACACATGTACTAAGTTTCCGGTTAATACAATTCTAGCATGAATAATAAACATTTATCATGATATAAGGAAATATAAATAACAACTTTATTATTGCCTCTAGGGCATATTTCCTTCATTTTTGTCCTAGATAGATCAACGTGTGTGCGCTAGACGGGCACACACATCTATTATATATAAAAAGTATTTGACGGGTTAACCAATAAAAAGAGAAATAAGCTAGAAATTACCACAATAATTAGAATGGCTCCGGTTTGTAAGAAGATTGTACCAAAACTTGACCCAAATTGGACTAGTTTTTTACCACAACATGTTGGTGCTATGACATAACACCATGCCAAGTTTCATGATTTTGAGGCGAGTTTTGGATTTATAGTAATTTTAAAACCAGGTTTCTCAATGTTTACTGTCGAGTAGGCACCGCCCTGGATAGGCTTTTTCCTCGTGGGTCCCAAATGATAAATCCAAATATGTGACTACCATGCAACTTTTCTTATTAAGAATTTTAGCCCTTGGTGTGCATGCTGAAAATAAGTTTGTAGGTGCTGGTGGGCACTAAAAACTTGTGGTTATGTAATGAACAAAGATCTCAAGGATCCTGCGAGAGTGATGTTCTTTGCCTATGTTGTGAATTCTTATAATATTTATGTCTTAATTAAACAAATGGCAAGCCATTGGCCCAGTATGAAAGAAAATATGGGTCAAAGCCAAGTTGGAAAGGGCAACAATATCTAACTCCAGCTAACAAACAATACAAAAGCACGAGGATTAATTGCTCATCAGGTTTAGACAAAATCCAGATTGAACAGGACAATGACATCTAACTCAACCAAAGTTTTCGGCAGTCACAATCAAATGGATCGGTCTGATCCATAAAATCAAGATCAATGGCCAGAAATTCTACTGGTCCATGATGACAAGTTGTTGTAAATAGAAGCCGAGCACGATCAAAAGCCCTTAGGTCCACATGAAACTTCTTTTTATGTTGTTCAACACTTGCAGCCGTAAGAAATTTCTTGTTGAAAAACTTAATCCTCACGGACAATACTGCCCTCGCATTCGACATGAAGAATGTGACAAAGCTAGTGTTTGCATTGTTGGATGCATATCCTTCCAGTGTTACTGTCTTCAAATGAATGTCGTGAGATCTGAGAAAATCCCGGTGCTTCTTGAACCATGGATTGGTTATACCTTTTTTTCCATGTGTTAGTGCCTAAATAGAGATGAAGATTGAAAACAGTTAATGTCTAAAAAAGATTATGTTGAAAGAGTGATAGCTGAATGATTAATTATAGTACATTATATATGGGCTTTCAATGTGCGTGAAATCATCACCTTCATATAAAAATTCTCCAGACATGGAAAGTATTGCAACAAGGCAATAATGATGTTGAGATCAAAACACCACATAGTGATATATAAGGTCTTGATAGAATCCACCACCACTGATAGGATGGACAAGCGCTTCATTGAGCATAGAACATAATATTAGCACTAAAAGTGTACTCCAAGATGATACTTAACTTATGCGCACAAATGAAAAATGCAAATTACAAAAGTGTACGTGAATAATATACAATACCTCAATAGGTGTGGAGGCAAACACCATCTCGGACCATTCAAACGGATCACTAATTGCACCCAAGGTCTCCAGTTTAGGCGTAGAGACCACAATTATTTGTGAAGGTTTATAACAACAATTAAGGAACAACCTTTGAAGTGAAGGGGCGTCTTCGATGATGAGCTCCTGTCCTTCAAAATGAATTCCAATGCTTACAAGGTGAGACGACTTTATTTTGTGACAAGGGATATGGATTCCTATTCCAAAAACAAGCACCAAACGCTGCAGTGCAGGGCAGCTAGAGTGGATGATGCTGTGAAGTGAGGCCACCGACAGATCAACCAACACAAGCGCAAGTTTTTTCAGCACTGGTAGTTGAAGCATTTGTACCAGATAGTCTGCTAGATGGCACCGGGTCAAGGTGACGGTGTGGAGAGAGGAGGAAAACCATGAGATGTGCATCAGTGGTGAGGGCACAGATGCAGCTCTTGGTGGAAACCTATCGTTGTAATGGTAGAACTCAAGCTGCTGGAGTTTATCGAATTGACGGGATGTCAGGCAGGCGGCCACCATGCAGGGTATGTCTAGCAGGTAGCATGCCGGGATGCATATGCGTTGAACGGAGCCCCCGTGGGAGGAGATGATGGCTCCGGGGAGTTCAGAATCATCATCGACAGATAGCTGACGACAGTCGAGATTAAGAGGCCCAGTGCGCCACAGAGTGCGCCACCGAGATGCGAGGACTTGTGTGCGGCAGCCATCCTTGGTGGGGAGAAGGGAGATGATCTCCCCAAGGATTCCGTGTGGGAGATCGCTGATGCGGTCCGCCGGAGATTCTACTGGTTCCTCGGGTCCAGGGGTGCTTCTGGCCGCACAGCCGGGTCGAAGATCTACATCCGGCGGCAGTGCTAGTCGGAGCCTCATCTGTGTTCATACCAATCTAAAAGAAAAAAATGGCATAACATGTAGGAAACTCGAAATCAATTCCCAAGATCAGCAAGAAAAAAAGGCACAAACATATATATAGGTGACTAACCGGTTTTCCGTCGGAGTCGCAGTTGTTGCCGGAGTTGCTGTTCACCTCCGGCTCCAGCTGGGGGGGGGGGGCACGACGGCGCCGACGAATTCAAGGTCGTCTGCTGCCCGCGCGAGACCTCGTCGGCGGCGACGGAAACCTCTGTGGCCAGCTTGACGCGTTGTGCAGGTGCTTCACCAGCCCCGGCGTCGCCACTCCCGCCGATGGTGCACTTTGGCGGCATCGTCATACACTCCGGAGTCCAGACGTCGGTGACCACTATGGACCGGGGGTGCGGCCGCATATTATGGCCGGCGGCTCGGGCGTGCAATTAATACGGACTAGTGGGAGCGAGGCAGGCTGCGGTCAAAAGTTGTCTCGCCTCCCGGTGAGCCTGCGCGGCGGACGTCTGCCATTCCTACCATCATTTCACACAGCTACTCGCACGCCTCCCCATCGATACACACACCTACGCACGCCTCTCGGTATGCCTGCATGGCGGACTGCTCGCATGCGTCCCGTCAACTCACGCCTGCTCGCACGACACACGGGGCGTGTGGCAGCACGTATATTTTTTGGTTTATTTTCTGCCGCTTTACTGCTTCACGGAACCGTTAGCGTTGAAGAGATGCACAAATCCTGCGTTGAACATCTCGCACACTTCCCGATGAACCTGCGCACCGGACGAGTTTTGGATTTACTATAATTTAAAAACCAGGCATCTAAATGTTTTGCCGGCAATCAACAGTGCCCCGATGTTTAAAATTCATTCTCATTTCTTGCATGGGACCTAAGCATGCACATAAGGACACATATTTGATTTTTCAACCAATTTATAGTCACTGGAGCATGCACATGTAGTTCAAATTTAAATTATGCACATAAATTCATTGAAAACTCAGTTAATGCATAAAAATGTCCAAATGAACCCCGAAAAATCACAAAAATTCACACAACACTCCTGTTGTTCTATGTTGGCACGAGAAAAAAACTTGAAAGGCATTAAGAGGCAATGGATATCGTTTCGTTCCCAAAGGTGGGACGTTCCCTACCGAAGACTATCATGCTTGTTGTGAGAAGCATATACCCAAACCTGCCCCAAATGGGACAAAATTTGTACCACGGCATGTTGATGCCGCTCCATGATAGCATGCCAAGTTTCTTGAATTTCAGACGTATTTTGGATTTACTAGAATTTTAAAACCATGCATCTCACTATTTTGCCGGCAATCAACGGTGCCATGGTGTTTGAAATTCATTCCCATTTCTTGCATGGTACCTAAGCATGCACCCAATGACAAAGATTTGATTTTCAACGAATTTATATGCACTGGAGCATGCACATGTAGTTCAAATTTGAATTAGGCACATAAATGCATTGGAAACTCACTTAATGCATAAAAATGTCCAAACGAACCCCGAAAAATCACAAAAATTCACACAACACTCCTGTTGTTCTATGTTGACACGAGAAAAAAACTTGAAAGCAATAAGAGGCAGTGGATATTGTTTCGTCCCCAAAGGTGGGACGTTCCCTACCGAAAACCATCATGCTTGTTGTGAGAAGCTCCGGTTTGTGAGAAGCATATACCCAAACCTGCCCCAAATGGGACAAAATTTGTACCACGGCATGTTGATGCCGCTCCATGATAGCATGCCAAGTTTCATGATTTTCAGACGAGTTTTGGATTTACTAGAATTTAAAAACCAGGCATCTCACTGTTTTGCCGGCAATCAACGGTGCCCTGGTGTTTGAAATTCATTCCCATTTCTTGCATGGGACCTAAGCATGCAGCGAACGACAAAGATTTGATTTTCAACGAATTTATATGCACTAGAGCATGCGCATGTAGTTCAAATTTGAATTATGCACATAAATGCATTGAAAACTCACTTAATGCATAAAAATGTCCAAACGAACCCCGAGAAATCACAAAAATTCACACAACACTCCTGTTGTTCTATGTTGGCACGAGAAAAAAACTCGAAAGGCATTAAGAGGCAATGGATATCGTGTCGTCCCCAAAGGTGGGACGTTCCCTACCAAAAACCATCATGCTTGTTGTGAGAAGCTCCGGTTTGTGAGAAGCATATAGCCAAACCTGCCCCAAATGAGACAAAATTTGTACGACGACATGTTGATGCCGCTCCATGATAGCATGCCAAGTTTCATGAATTTCAGATGAGTTTTGGATTTACTAGAATTTAAAAACCAGGCATCTGACTGTTTTGCCGGCAATCAACGGTGCCCTGGTGTTTGAAATTCATTCCCATTTCTTGCATGGGACCTAAGGATGCACCCAACGACAAGGATTTGATTTTTCAATGAATTTATATGCACTGGAGCATGTGCATGTAGTTCAAATTTGAACTATGCACATAAATGCATTGAAAACTCACTTAATGCATAAAAATGTCCAAACGAACCCTGAATAATTCCAATTCTTTTATGATCACTGCAGATAGAAGGTCTAGCAATTCAAACACCGTCCATGGCCGCTGTGACCCTATTATGTAATTCAAATCAAGACCAAAAATCAAGTACATCCCATACAGTTTATTATAACCAACAGTGTGAGATGCAGCACAAAATATCTTCGGACCGTGTCTGAATAAGGGACCGTGTCTGATGACACTTTGCGCGCCAGTTTTTAGGCTGAAGCGATTCCAAATTTTCGGCTTCCGCCGAAATATCTACCTCCCCGCCCCCTCCCCCTTACCAAAAGCCACATTTCCTCTCTTTCCGCCTTCCTTTCTAAGTTGAAACCTTCACTCCTTGCTTACAGCGCCGCCGCCTCCTCGCCGGCGACCCTCCTTCACGCTGCTCGGCCTCGCCTATCCAGGCAGGTAATCCACACCCGACCCCCATCCTCCTCCTCCTTCCACATCCCACATCCCACATGGCTCGACCGCCGGCGCGAGCGCGACACCTTCCACCCAAATCACCGACCCCTCCACCAAATAAGCGCCGGCCTAAGCCATGGTGCACGCAGTATAGCCAGGACCTCAAGGAGCATTTGGCAGCGGAGAAGCAAATCGCGGCCGCACGCGCGGATGAGGTCGCGATGGCTGCCATTCGTACCGACCCCCAGATCTTGGAGGAGCACCTCGCCATCGAGGCCACCGTTGATGCCTCGCGCGCCGACGCCGCGACGCGGTTGGCTGCTTTAAAGGACCGTTCGTGGCGTTTTCTCAAGGCCACCGTCGGTGCCTTCGACGAAGACTATGAGGTGTTTTCTCTGCGTGCACGTGCTTACCTCGTCTCGAGAGCCAGCATGTTGGTGCCCGGAGCGGCTCAGGCAACTCACCACTACAATGAGGGCACCCATGATGCGGAGGCCTCGCCCTCTTCCATGTACAAGGAGCCAATCATCATCGATATCTCCAATAATGAGGAGTAGCTTGTCTTACTAGCTGACTATAAGGACCCATGTTCAGTTTGCTAGCTACTGCCTTTCCTTAACATATTCTATGAATTGTGCTATCTACTTTTACCATGCAATCTTCTGATATAGTGTATATGTTCTATATGTCGTGCAATGTGGTGTTCAATTAACTGCTTGGTTCAATTCTGTAAATGTGATGTTCAATTCTTCAGGGTGCAATATTTCCAAGTTGTTAAGCATGCTTGGTTTGGTTAACTGTCTGATCTTCTATTAGGAGTATGTTATATTGTTCAATTGGTGTTTACTTAACTGCTTGGTTCATTTGTTGTGGCTTGGTTCACTTGTTGTGCTGTTTAGTTAACTGCTTGGTTCAATCCTGCAATGCGATGTTCAATTGTTGTGGCTGCATTCTGTTATTGTATACCATGTGAGGAATAAATTGAATTTGGCTGTACTAAATACATGAGAAACAATTGCTATATTTCCAAGTTGTTAAGCATGCTTGGTTTGGTTAACTGTCTGATCTTCTATTAGGAGTATGTTATATTGTGCAATGTGGTGCTTAGTTAACGTTTGGTTCATTTGTTGTGGTGTTTAGTTAACTGCTTGGTTCAATTCTACAATGCGATGTTCAATTGCTGTGGCTCCCTTCTGTTATTGTATTCCATGTGAGGAATAAATCGAATTTGGCTGCACTTAATACATGAGAAACATATACAAGTGCTATATTTCCTAGTTCTTAATCATGCTTGGTTTGGATAAATGGGTTTTCCACGTGGCTTGAATTAATCTGATGAATCTGCAATGTGCTTATTTATCATCAACATATTTTACTGATAGCATGCGAACCCTTACTTAACCTGATGACTAACTACCTTATATGTGTTGCAGGGAAACAATGGGAAGCACTGAGGTTTACAAGATGGTACTAACTATTATACCTTGCCTTTTTGTATTCCTTTGCCCCATTTCCAATATAGAGAAGATATTTATGCACATCCTTGTTTTCAGGCTTCACTGATGATTACCTCTCAAACCACCTCTATGGTCAGGAGGCGAGGAAAGTTTTCATACAACACCCACGGTTCAATATTGAAGTGTTCCTGAAGAGGTCGAAGGATGGACGGTCAATCATCCACAGGCACTGGCCTAAAGTTGCAAAGACCTTCAACATGAATGAAGGCTCAATATTCGCCTTCCGTTTCAGCAGTTTTCTAGATGAGATGCATCTCTCTATGTACCGTCTAAGATGCTAATTTCGAAAGGTTCTAGATGTTGCATGTGAAACTTGCTGCTGGTGCAGTTGTGTAATGGGGTAGCTGAGTGCTGAAGCTATATCATGTTGTACTCTGATGTATTTCAATTATGAAATCCTGCTTCCTTAATATGGAAATGGAATGTATTATGTGCTTAATATGAATGTCAATTAGATTAGTAAATGGATTATTAATAATAGGGCAATTAGCCCGCTAATTGGCCAATTAGCTTGCTAATTGGGTTTTCCTATTGCAAACGGTTAATGAGAAACCACCGTGGGCGATGACCTCAGGCAATGCACACAGTTTCTAGGAATAAACCGTGTTGGATCAATGAACAATCACACACGACATTCTCTTCAAAACTGTTTGCGTTATGCCACCTTGCGCAAATGTTTTCCTTGGAGCGAGTGTGTGGAATGTACATACGAACGGAAACGTTTAGCGGGGACTGACTGTGTGGGATGTACTTGCGTCCGGAAACAATTTCTCCGTATAATTATATTTTTAGCTATACTATACGTATTTCCGTATTTGCGTTTTTGCCGATCGCACACGACCTCATTTTGCCGAACGTGTGTGCCAGGAGGGCATATCCCCGACGGTTTCTGGGTCGTGTGGGAAGGACCCCCCTATCGCCTACACTCACTTGGCGACGGTTCCAGATGCCGTCACAGAAAGGGGTTAAAAACCGTTTGTTTAGGACTGACGCGCACCAGTGACACCACTGATAAGTCGCCTGGGCACTCTTAAGCCCAAAAGGCATAGACACATAGCAGAAGGCTCCAAAGGGAGTGATGAAAGTTGTCTTCTCCTGGTCCTTAACTGCCATCTTGATCTGATGATAACCAGAATAAGCATCCAGAAAACTCAAACGGTCACAACCCCGCTATAGCATCAATGATCTGATCAATACGAGGGAGAGCAAAAGGGTCAGCCGGACATGCTTTATTAAGATCTGTGTAATCCACACACATACGCCAAGTTCCATTCTTCTTAAGTACCAGCACCGGGTTAGCCAACCACTCGGGGTGGAAAATTTCGACAATAAACCCAGCCGCCAAGAGCCGGGCCACTTCTTCACCGATGGCCTTGCGCCTTTCTTCAATAAAACGATGAAGGAACTGTTTGACCAACTTAAACTTTGGATCAACATTAAGAGTGTGCTCAGCGAGTTCCCTCGGTACACCTGGCATGTCTGAAGGCTTCCATGCAAAGATGTCCCGGTTCTCATGGATGAACTCGATAAGCGCGCTTTCCTATTTTGGATCCATATTAGCACTGATACTAAATTGCTTGGATGAGTCTCCAGGAACAAAGTCAACCAGTTTAGTGTCATCTGCCGACTTAAACTTCAACAAAGGGTCATGCTCTATGGTTGGCTTCTTCAAAGGTGTCATATCTTCCAGGTCAACATTATCTTTGTAAAACTTCAACTCCTCTATTGCACAAACAGACTCGGCATAAGCAGCATCGCCTTCTTCACACTCCAACGCTATCTTCCTGTCACCATGCACCATGATGGTACCCTTGCGACCCGACATTTTAAGTTGTAGATAAACATAACAAGGCCGTGCCATAAATTGGGCGTAAGCCGTCCGCCCAAATAGGGCGTGATAAGGGCTCTTGATTTTGACCACCTCAAAAGTCAATTTTTCAGCCATGTAATCATGATCATCGCCAAAAGCCACCTGCAAAGTTATCTTACCCACTGGATACGCCGACTTACCGGGCACCACCCCATGAAAAACAGTAGAAGACTGCTTAAGATCTTTGTCAGTCAACTCCATACGGCGAAAAGTATCATAGTAAAGGATATTGATGTTGCTGCCTCCATCCATGAGCACCTTAGTAAACTTGTACCCTCCAACCTGAGGTGCAACCACCAAAGCCAACTGACCCAGATTGTCAACCCGGGGCAGGTGTAACGCCCACGATGCGGCTATATCTCCCACGTGTCGAGGCACGACTTAGAGGCATAACCGCATTGTGGTTTTGTCGCAAGAAGGGTCATCTTCACACAATCCCATGTAATGAACAAGAATGGGATAAAGAGTTGGCTTACAATCGCCACTTCACACAATACATAAATATAAATCATACGTCATCCAAAATACACACATAGACCGACTACGGTCAAGATCCAAAATGAAAATAAGATAACCCCAAATGCTAGATCCCCGATCGTCCCAACTGGGCTCCACTACTGATCATCAGGAAAATACACATAGTAACGACCACGTTCCTCATCGAACTCCCACTTGAGGTCAATCCCATCATCTGCACTAGCATCGTCGGCACCTGCAACTGTTTTGGTAGAAATCCGTGAGTCACGAGGACTCAGCAATCTCACACCCGCGAGATCAAGACTATTTAAGCTTATAGGAAAGGATGGTTCAATGAGGTGGAACTGCAGCAGGCAGTAAGCATATATGGTGGCTAACATACGCAAATGAGAGCGAGAAGAGAAGCAACGGAACGGTCGTCATCTAGCAATGACCAAGAAGTGATCCTGAACTCCTACTTACGTCATTCGTAACTCAAACCGTGTTCACTTCCCGGACTCCGCCGAGAAGAGACCATCACGGCTACACACACGGTTGATGCATTTTACTTGGGTCAGGTGACAAGTTCTCTACAACCGGACATTAACAAATTCCCATCTGCCTCATAACCGTGGGCACGGCTTTTGAAAGATAATACCCTGCAGGGGTGTCCCAACTTAGCCCATCATAAGCTCTCACGGTCAACGAAGGATAAACCTTCTCCCGGAAAGACCCGATCAGTCTCGGAATCCCGGTTTACAAGACATTTCGACAATGGTAAAATAAGACCAGCAAAGCCGCCCGAATGTGCCGACAAATCCCGATAGGAGCTGCACATATCTCGTTCTCAGGGCACACCGGATGAACACTACGTACAACTAAAACCAATCCTCGAGTTTCCCCAAGGTGGCGCAGCAAGTGGCTCTAGTTTGGACCAGCACTCAGAGGAACACTGGCCCGGGGGTTAAAATAAGATGACCCCCGGGCTCGCGAAAACCCGGAGGAAAAAGGCTTAGGTGGAAAATGGTAAAACCAAAGTTGGGCCTTGCTGGAGGAGTTTTATTCAAGGCGAACTGTCAAGGGGGTCCCATAAATCACCCAACCGCGTAAGGAACACAAACTCAAGGAACATAATACCGGTATGACAGAAACTAGGGCGGCAAGAGTGGAACAAAACACCAGGCAGATGCATTAATATAATAAGAGATATTGTGATATCCCAACATATCCATGTTGACATGGAACAAACTTCAACTTCACCTGCAACTAGCAACGCTATAACATAGCAAAAGCGGTAACTTAGCCAAACAACGGTTTGCTAGGAAAGGATGGTTAGAGGCTGACATGGCAATATGGGAGGCATGATATAGCAAGTGGTAGGTAGCGCAGCATGGCAATAGAGCGAACAAATAGCAAAGCAAAGATAGAAGTGATTTCGAGGGTATGGTCATCTTGCCTGCAAGGTTCTCAGAGTTGTCGAAAGCTTGATCCTCGTAAGCGTACTCAATAGGTTCCTCGTTCACGAACTCGTCTCCCGGCTCTACCCAAAACAAGAACACAAGCAATGGAACCACAATCAATCACGGGAAATGCACAAGCAACATGATGCAATACATGAATGATATGCAAGATATGATATGCGATGCATATACGTGCTCCGAAAGGAAAATGATGAACAAGGCAGTAACTTGGCAAACCAAGCATGCCACTGGAAAGATGAGATGATTTCGGTTGAAATCGATATAAAGATCACCGGAAACGGATGCACGGTTTGCAAATGGCAAGCAAAACAAGAATGACACGAATCTGCGATTAACAGCATGATAGCACTTAAAATGCAACAAGCAGCAATGCTACAGCACTCCAACATAGCAACAAAGCATATGACAGTAATCTACAGAAGATGCTTGACAAAAAATGAACACTGAGATATGGCTAGATCACAACATAACAAGCTCAAACAAGCATGGCAAAAGTGCAAAAGGTAACAGGTTCACAGACTTGGTGAAATTACTGGACATGGCAGAAAACAGCATCAGGTAGCGATGTTCAGAGCATGAAAACAACATGCTACAGAAACTTAACATGGCAAAACAAGGCAGGGCAGTAATCTACTAAATGCATATGACAAAAGTCCCTTAGTGACTATAAGCTAAAAATGACAAGAAGATATGATGGCAACCATGTGAACATAGCAAGTTTCGTTAACAGGTTTCAGACTTAGCAGAAAACAGAGCATGGCAGAAACAATAATATGAAGGCATCTTGGTGAGCTTGATGCACTCACCACAAAGCAATACATGACAAAACAAGCATACCTACAGCAAGATGGCATGTTTATGAAGCTATCCATGGCAAGAGCAGGTACATATCATGTATGAAACAACTACAACAAGCTTGGCAAAATTGAATAACACGTAAACAATCTGCCAGAAATATTTTATAGTAAAAGTAGAGCAAGATTGAGTCATGCTATGGCACTCCATAATTGCAAACAAGGGCAGGAATGGATCAATTACAACAATATATACAAAACATCCTTATTGAACATCTTCAAAATATGCATGGATCTCTCTGTAGCATCAAGTTTACATGGCAACAAAATAACAGCAGACAAAGACTTGGAGAAATTTCTTAGTCCCTGAAATCAGAAACATTACGGAGCCTAGTTTGCATGCTTGTGCTAGTCACCACAGATATCAAAAAAATACATGGCATACACCTCTGGAAAGATGGCATGGCATACAACAAAACACATGTAAAGATCATGCCCATAAGATGCACAGATTAAATGATACAAAAATAACAAATCCTCAAGTTCTGATAAGTAACAACAGGTAACAGCAACTAGCACTCTTGCACCAGAGATTTGGGCATCAAGATGGCCTCAAATGAACATGGTGCAATGGAACAAAATGAAGAGCATCATGAGGCGAACAAATCGATATATTACATGCATGAAACGAAGCTATATGCAGAGAGTTATGCCATGAGGAAGTGTGCAACATAATGTAGAAAATCTCAGACACTGGAAAATTTCGGGAAATTTCGGGAAAAAGTCAACGCACGGGTGCTCGATTGGATCTGGCCGAGGCGAAGCTCGAGCTCGGGGACGTTGGCCGACGACGGGAGAAGGAAGGGAGGCGGCGGCCGGCGTCGAAGGGAGAGGAGGCGAGGCGCCCGGGTCCGGCGGGTGGGGCTGCGGGCGGAGGCGGCGCCGGCGGTGACCTGCGGTGGCGGCGAGGCGGCGACGTCGTGGAGGCGGCGAGGCGGCGCGGTGGACGGCGACGAGGCGGCGGGGCCGTCCGGCACGGGTGCGGCGGCGGGAGGCGCGGTGCGGGCTCGGGCCGCGGGGGCCGGGGACGGGCTCTGGCGGGCCGCACGGTGGAGGAGAGAGAGAGGGTGGCCGGCGGGGTGACATGGCGCGTTCTGGTTGGTCGGGCGCGGCGGCGGGTTTTCGTCCGGCCGGACCGGACGTGTCCGGCGGCGGAGAGGGAGCGGGGCTAGGGTTGGACTGCGAACGTATTTCGGGAGGGATGCAAATATATAGGTAGAGGGAGCTAGGAGAGTCCAAATAAGGTGCGGTTTTCGCCCACACGATTGTGATCGAACGACCTAGAGCATGGAAGAGAGTTTGGTGGGTTTTGGGCTGTTTAGAGAGGGTTTTTTGCTGCAACACACAGAAGGCATCTGCGGTTACCCGGTTAACCGTTGGAGTACCAAACGACCTCCAAATGGAACGAAACTTGACCGGTGGTCTACCGGTGGTATACCAAGGCCACTTGACAAGCCTCGGTATATTCCGAGAATGCTTGACACCCGCTCACGAAAGAGAACAAGAGGGGTGCGCCGGAGGAGATGGGAGCGCCGGATTGCAAAACAGACAACGGGGAAAATGCTCGGATGCAAGAGACGAACACGTATGCAAATGCAATGCACATGATGACATGATATGAGATGCATGACATGAACAAAATGCAAAACGACAAACAAAACCCGACCACGAAGGGAATATCATAACACATAGCCGGAAATGGCAAGAGCTGGAGTTACAGATATGGAAAGTTACATGCGGGGTGTTACAACACTCCACCACTACGAGAGGATCTCGTCCCGAGATCTAGGACTGAAAGAACTTCGGATATTCAAAACGGAGATGGTCCTCGCGTTCCCTGGTGGCTTCTCAGTCGGAATGGTGCGACCACTTCACTTTCAGGAATTTGATTGACTTGTTGCGAGTCTTGCGCTCAATTTCTTCAAGAATAGCAACGGGGTGCTCATGATAAGACAAATATTCTTGGAGGTCAATCTCTTCGAAGTTGATGGTGCGCTCGGGTGTCTTGAAGCACTTGCGGAGCTGTGACACGTGGAACACGTCGTGCACGTTCGCGAAGTTGGAAGGAAGGTCAAGTTGATAGGCGAGGTCGCCTCTTTTGCCAATGATCTTGAAAGGACCCACGTATCGAGGGGCAAGCTTCCCTTTGATACCGAAGCGACGAGTGCCTTTCATTGGAGAGACGCGGAGGTAGACATGGTCTCCGATCTCGAAAGCCACATCACGGTGCTTACTATCATAGTAACTCTTCTGGCGCGATTGCGCGCCTTTAAGATTTTCACGGATGACTTTACACATTTCTTCAGCTTCAGTGATTAAGTCATTGCCAAGAAGTTGGCGTTCACCAGTCTCTGACCAATTGAGAGGAGTACGACACTTTCTGCCATAGAGAATCTCGAATGGGGCCTTGCCCGAACTTGCTTGGAAGCTATTGTTGTAGGAGAATTCAGCATATGGAAGACAATCTTCCCATTTCATGCCAAAAGAAATGACACACGCCCTAAGCATATCTTCAAGAATTTGATTGACTCGCTCGACTTGGCCACTAGTTTGAGGATGGAAAGCTGTGCTGAAGCGAATGTTGGTGCCCATGGCCTTCTGGAAGGAGTCCCAGAACTTAGAAGTGAAGATGCTTCCATGATCTGAAGAAATCAATTGTGGAATGCCGTGCAAGGAGACAATTCTGGAGGTGTATAGCTCTACCAACTGAGCTGCTGTGATGGATTCTTTGATTGGAAGGAAATGAGCCACTTTAGAAAGCTTGTCAATGACAACGAAGATAGCATCATTTCCACGCTTGGACTTTGGAAATCCAGTCACGAAGTCCATTTCGAGAATGTTTGACACCCGCTCACGAAAGAGAACAAGAGGGGTGCGCCGGAGGAGATGTGAGCGCCGGATTGCAAAACGGACAACGTGGAAAATGCTCGGATGCAAGAGACGAACACGTATGCAAATGCAATGCATATGATGACATGATATGAGATGCATGACATGAACAAAATGCAAAACGACAAACAAAACCCGACCACGAAGGGAATATCATAACACATAGCCGGAAATGGCAAGAGTTGGAGTTACAAATATGGAAAGTTACATGCGGGGTGTTACAGCAGGTGATCCTCACGACTCCATACAATAGGATGTTCAGACCATCGCAAGTACCCAGGAGCCGCCGGCTCAACTGCGTTCACCGCTCGCTTATGAATCTTCTGGTCTCGTTTGCATAAACTCATGGTAAACACATGATATTGACCACCATTCAGTTGCTTTGGATTACTCTGATAATCGGACTGCTGCTGATTCCCTTGATTAGGCTGTTGATTAAAGCCACCTTGATTGCCTTGACCCTGAAAACCAGAGCTTGAGCCGCCACCTCGAAAGCCAGGTCCGTGAGAGCCGGATCCCGACCCGCCATGCTGGCCATGATTGTTCTGAAAAAGATGGAATTTCTATAGTCCCTCATGATGAAGCAATCTTTCCACAGATGACTGGCCGGCTTCTCTTGCGTACCGTGCTTTGGGCAAGGTTGATTCATCATTGCCTCAAGGTTGAACTTTGGCCCTCCCCGGGGCACTGATGATTTCCCCTTACGACGCTGATTATTATTCTGCGCACTGGTGTTAGCCACAAAGTCTGAACCACCGTCGGCTTTGCGCTTACCATTGTTACCTTGACCCGCCGTATTATGTTGATGTCCCTTTACATTGTCACTCTTCTTCCCCTTGCCGGTCTTCTCCTCATCAGACTCAGGGTCCTTGGTGTTGTCAGAGTTGGCATACTTAACAAGAGCCGCCATGAGCTCTCCCATATCATTGCAGTGGCGCTTAAGCCGCCCCAGCTTCTGCTTGAGGGGAAGGAAACGACAATTCTTTTCCAACATTAGGACAACTGAACCGGCATTGATACTGTCCGATGAATGGATAACGGCGAGATCTGGCTCACCCAATTGGTTGTTTACTTGCCCTCACCCTGGACGCAAGAGTCTAAATCAACAATCAACATAGGCTGCTTGCACGTGTCTTTGAAATTTTGGATAAAACACGTCTTCAACTCAGCCCATGACTTGATTGAGTCAGGGGGCAATCCTTTCAGCCAAGTGCGTGCCGGTCCATCCAACATCATAGTGAAGTATTTAGCACACGCAGCATGACTAACATCCAACATCTCCATGGCCATCTCATAAGTCTCAATCCAAGCCTCTGGGGGCTGATCCGCCGTGTAATTAGGCACCTTGTGAGGGCCCTTAAAATCCTTGGGCAGGCGCTCATTACGTAAAGCTGGCACTAAACATGGCACACCAAGGGTTGTCGAGGTCACTCCTGCCTCCACAGACGCTGATGGGTAAGCCGGATATTGTTGATGAGCTGCCAATTGAGCCGCCAGCTCAGCTTCCTGACGTGCCCTGCCTTGATCTACCAAAGCCTGAGCATCTACCAGCACGCGGCGGGTTATGCCTGCGAGGCTGGTTATGGTGTCGCTCACTGCTTGAAACTGCCGACGAGTCAATATGCCTGCTATAACTCGGGCTTGGACGCGGGGTTGAATGAATCCGTTCACGACTGTATGAATAAGCCACCTGCTGTGCTACCGCTGTCTGAAGAAGCTCTCTGGCTCTCCGTATCTCCATCGTGGTTGGTGACTCGCCTTCAACAGGGAGAGTCGCCAATCATGTAGCCGCGGCGATTATATTGTCCAGAGGGTTAGAATAATGACCCGGTGGTGTCGGAACATGTTGAGGCGGAGTAAAATTCAAACGAGGCGGGTCTGCAGCACGTGGCTGAACCGACGCTCCGGTTGCGGGCGCCTCAACGGCCCAGTTCACCACGGGCGGGTTACTGGTCCCTGCCCCAGGTGTGTTGAAAAGGTTCCTAGCCTCAAACTCCGTGGGTAGACAGGTCTGGTGCCTCCTCCTCATAATAGCGTTTGAAGCGTTCTGATCCAAGGTGAGCCAGAATGACTCTGCCTGAATCCATTATGATTGTGCGTCCATGGCAGCTCGCTCTGTCGCCATCCTGGCGTTCTCAGCGGCAAGTTCTTCCTTGGCTTGTGCTATCTCATCCCGCAGCTTCGCTACATCCGCTTTATGTTGTTCTTGAGTCTCTGGGGTTACCTCTGCCCCCATTAAAGTCGCCAAAGCATCCAATAGCTCGGTCAAAACCTGAGCCGGCGGGCGTGCAAAGCCGCTTGCTCCGGCCGTCGCCGCAGCCGTTGAACTAAAAGTCATAGCCGCAACAGTTGTTGAATCGAGCACCGGTTGTGTGCTGGTGTAGGATCGGAATTATGTCTAGAGGGGGGTGATTAGACTACTTGACCAAATAAAAATCTAGCCTTTTCCCAATTTTAAGTCTTGGCAGATTTTATCAACTTAGCACAAGTCAAGCAATCAACCTACACATGCAATTCTAAGAGTATAGCAGCGGAATGTAAATCATTGCATATGGAGGTAAAGGGGAGGAGTTTGGAGGGAGCAAACGCAATGTAGATGAAGACTTTAACCCACGAAGGGTAACGGCTGCACGAGTCCACGGAGGGCTCCACCCACGAAGGGTCCACTAAGAATCAACCTTGTCTATCCCACCATGGCCATCACCCACGAAGGACATGCCTCGCTAGGGTAGATCTTCACGAACTAGGCGACCTCCTTGCCTGCACAAACTCCTTGGTTCAACTCCATAATCTTGACAGAGGCTGCCAAGTGACACCTAACCAATCTAGGAGACACCACTCTCCTAAAGGTAAGAGGTGGTGTGTTGGTGATGAACTCCTTGCTCTTGTGCTTCATATGATAGTCTCCCCAACACTCAAAGCTCTCTCTCAGATTGGATATGGTGGAAAGATGATTTGAGTGGAAAGCAACTTGGGGAAGGCTAGAGATCAAGATTCTTGTGGTTGGATTGGAATGTCTTGGTCTCAACACATGAGTAGGTGGTTCTCTTTCAGAAAATGAATGCTGGAAGTGTAGGCACGCTCTGATGGCTCTCTCCATGAATGGAGGAAGGGTGGAGGGGTATATATAGCCTCCACACAAAATCTAACTGTTACACACAATTTACCAAACTCGGTGGGACCGAATAGTGAAACTTGGTCAGACCGATTCAGTTCAAAATGTGAATGTTAGGCTTTTCAGTGGGACAAACATGATCAACTCGGTGGGACCGATGTGCTATGGTTAAGGCATAACTTGATCTCGGTGAGACCAATCACATGAACTCGGTGAGACCGATTTCAGTAATAGGCAAACAGAGAGTTAGTTAGGCAAACTCGGTGGGACCGATCACTCATTTCGGTGAGACTGAAACGTTACAAAAAGGAAACAGAGAGTTTGCATTGCGAACTCGGTGGGACTGATCGCTCATTTCGGTTAGACCGAAACGTTACGAAGGGAAATAGAGAGTTTGCAATCCCATCTCGGTGAGACCGAGATCCCTATCAGTGAGACCGAACTGATTAGGGTTTCTGGCTATGGCTCTGTCAAATGAACTCGGTGGCGCTGGATAGATCAAATCGGTGGGGCCGAGTTTAACTTTAGGTTTAGGACATATGTGGTATTGAGAAATTGGTTGAGGGCTTTTGGAGCATATCACTAAGCATTTTGAGCAAGCAAGCCATTAAGCAACACCTCATCCCCTTTTAATAGTATTGGCTTTTCCTATGGACTCAATGTGATCTTGGATCACTAAAATGAAAATGTAGAGTCTTGAGCTTTTGCCAATATACGTCCTTAGCATTTTGAGGGGTCCACATCTCTAGTCCATGCCATGCCAATCATTGAACTTTCTGAAATGATCATCTTGAAAGAGTATTAGTTCAATGAGCTATATGTTGTTAAGAATGACCAAAACCACCCAGGGATTAGTTGCACTTTCAATCTCCCCCTTTTTGGTAATTGATGACAACATATAGATCAAAGCTTCGACAAATAATAATAGGAATGAAATACATCGTCGCTTTGAGAAGTATGTGATAAGCAAGAGCTCCCCCTAAATTTGTGCATTATTTAAAATTTGCTTTTGAATGCAAATGCACAATCGATTAGGAACATGGGTTACTCTTCCATGTCAAATACATCTTGGTGGAGCGCTCAAAATGATAGCATATGAAATATACACTCATCACCAAGACAAAGTGAATGATCATACATGAGAGATAGAGAATATTATCATCCAAGCACAAACATTAAAGTATGATATGATCAAGCACATGACCAAACAAGTATCTTACACACAACCATAGAGTATCATCCAATCAAGCAAACAAATAAGTATCAAAAGAGGCAAAAAGAAGCAAAGCTCTCTCTCTCTCTCTCTCTCTCTCTCGAAGCCTATGATCTATACACTTTCTCCCCCTTTGGCAACAAGTTACCAAAAGCTTGAAAATGCATAGTGCTATGCAGCTCTCTAAGCTTGATCTTAGGGAGGTGGCATGGAGAGGAGTCTTGCAACAAATGCATCTGAAGAGGTTGTAGGAGCTGGTGGAGTTGCAACTGGAGGGGCACTGAAGCTGTGGCTGCAGGAGCTGAAGTTGTAGCTCTAGTGTGTGTCACTGGCAGTGCTGCAGACCTCTGTCTTCTGGGCACCCTTTGATAAGCATCAGTGGTGGTCTTGTCACTCCTATCCTCAAGCTCTTCTTGGATCTTCTCCACAGAAGTCTGAATCTCTGTCACCTTGACATCCAAGTCATGAAGTTTTGTCTCAGAAATTCTCTCAAGACTCTCTTGATTCAAAGTCAGGGTGGCCAATCCTTTCTCAATCCTCAAAGTAGCCTGAATGAGATAGCCAAGTTGGTCTTGTTTTGACTTGAGAACAAACTTGGGATGCCTCTTCAACACTTGGCATCTTGGCTGCCTTCTCTGCTTTTGCTTTTGCTCTCTTCTCTTGAGCCTCTACTGAAGTAGGATCTGTAGCATCCATGACAACTGTGTTGTCCTCAAAATCAGACCTCAAGGGAAGGTGCTCTTTGTCCAACAGATATATGCCTTTGCCCATCTTAGAGTTGATGAGCATCTGAATGTGTGGAGCATACCCACATGATCTCTTCTGATGACCAGCAGTCCTCTTGATTGTCTCTACAATCACTGTCATCACTTTGAACTTTTCTGGCACATCAAACATATGCAGCAAATTGATGGAATGCAATCTTATCATCCTATGATCTCCAGATTTGGGCAACAATGTGTGCTTGAGGATAGTATTGATTGTGGGCAGTCCTGACAGAAGATAATAGACAGAGCCAAACTGGTGATGTTCCAAGGCTGCATCAGGAATCTCTTTGTATATATGTGCCATGGAGTTGTGTCATTTCCTTGGCTTGGCATACACATATGTATCATCATCATGCTCTTCAGGGGCATTGATAAGCTTGGCCCACTCAGCAACAGTAGACTGGTACCTTGTACCCTCAGACATCCAAACAATTCTTCCATCTGGGTAGAAGTGAGCTATTGAATAAAACTGCATGATAAGCTCATCATTCCACTTGGTCAAGTTTGACCCACAAAAGCATCAACTCCATTCATTCTAAAGCTCTCATGAACTCCAGGAAAGTGATCTTCATTTTCATCAATGTATTCCCAATCAACCCATTTCATGTCACTGACTATGGGCTTCTTATCCAGGAGCACAATCTCATAGAAGTCCTGCTGTTCCTTAGTGTGGAACCTATAGTCTACAGCAACTCTCCTTCTTGCAGCATAGGGATCTGACTGTCTCCACAATCCGAGACCTGCATCATTCCTTATCTTCATGTTTTCAGCCACTTGATGTGTATCATCATGATTTGGGATCTTGGGCTTCAGCTTTCTGAGCACTTGGGCTTCCTCTTCTTCTTCTATTTCAGGCACTGGGGCCTTGTTCTTTTTTGCAGCAGGTATGTTTCTGGTGCTTCTCTTTGGTGCAGTCTTAGAGGTTTGATCAGTAGCCTTGGGGGAAGTCTTGGGCTTTGATGGAGCAGGCCCAGACTTGGTGGCATCCCCCATCAGCTTTTGAGCTTTGGGTGCTGGTGCAACATCCTCTTCTTCATCATCTTCCTCATCTGAAGAATGCTTTTCAAATTCAGCCATGGGATAAACACGCTTGCACCATCTCCCTCTCTTCCTTTCCTTCTTTTTCTTGCCCTCACCAGCAGCCTCTACAACAGTTGATTTGGAGGCTTCAAGAGTTGAGGCTCGGGCCTTAGACATGGGCACTCTCTTGGCAGGAGCCTTCTTGTTCAATCCAGGCTTAGTTGAAGCTGCTGTGCCAAATTCTTTCTGGACAACTTTCTTCTTTGAGCTGACCTCTTCCTCAACAACAACATAATCTTCATCTTCAGAGTCTGAGTTTCTCTTTCTCCTTGTTCTGGTAGCTGCTTTTGGTCTGTTTGGCCCATTTGGCCAACAGCCAGCTGGCCCACATCCCCTGGCCTATATGGCCTGCCCCGCCACCTAACCCTAATCCCCTCCCTCACAACCCCCCTGATCTAGTCCCCTCCCCACTCGCGCCCCCACTCTCCCTCTCCCCCGATCCAATCGGGATCGGGCTCGAACGTCGCCGCCGCCGGAACTCCATGTCGCCGCCTGGAGCCACATCGCTGGAGCCTCACGCCAACCCCATCGCCGGATCGCCTCTGTCGCCGTGCGCCGCTGCCGGCGCCAACCCCGTCGCCAGGATCGCCTTCGTCGCCGTCGCTGGACACGCCTCGCCTTCGTCCACGGAGCCCCGCCTCGCCGGAGCTGCCCCGCTGTCCTCTCCGTCGCGACCTCGACTCCTCCCCGAGCCCACTGCCCGAACCCCTACAGCCCCGGTGAGGACCCCAGTCCTCCTCTCCCCCTGCCGGATGCCGTCCGCCGTGCCCGACCGCGCCGTTGCATGGGCCACTGCCCCACTTGTAAGCCTCGTCACTGCACGCACTCCATCGCGGCACCTCCGCACGTGCACGAGGACGCGCTCAAGGCCGTGGCCTCCTCCCCGCGCCGCGCCTGGACCGGCGTCCCACACGCGCGCCCGCTGCACTCCACTGGCCGCCGTCCGCCGTCCGCGCCTCGCCACGCCGTCCTTGCCGCGCTGCACCGTCCGCCTCTGCCGCCACCCCCGTTCCCAAGCGTGCCCGCTGCAGCCCGCTCACGCTTGTTGCGCCATTGCCCTTGCCGCACCCTCTGTCCCATGCGGTCGCGCGCCTACTACTCGCCGCCGCCCCTCGGGGATGGCCACCGGCCTGTGCGGCATCAACCCCGGCCATCGCCTGCCTCTGCTCGCCGGCCGGCCTCCGCTGCGTTTCGACCGTGACCCGGAACCCCCCCTCCGCTCGCTGGCCGGCCTCCTCGCTGCGGCCGGCGCCCTCCCTGGCCGCGCCGTGGGAACGACCCCGCCGGTGCCCTCCGTCGCCTCCGTGCGGGTGCGCGGACGCCCGCGCCGTAGCTCGGATGAAAATACTCTGTACATGAAAGTTGCTCAGAATGACGAGATGAATCCGAATACGCAGTCCGTTCGTTTTCCACACGTCCCTAGCATAACAAACCTACAACCGTCCCCGTTCGGTTCATTGTCCAAAAATGCCAAACATTGGGAATACTTTCCCGGATGTCCCCCCCTTCGCCGGTATCACCTATCCCTGCGTTACGTCACCCCTAGCACAATGTATTGCCGCGTCTTGCTTTGTGTTACATTTGTTTGCTTTGTATTTACTGTTTCTCCCCCCTCTTCTTCTCCGGTAGACCCCGAGACCGGCGCTGATGCCACTGAGTATGACTACGTCACCGACGACCCCTCCTTCCCAGAGCAACCAGGCAAGCCCCCCCCTTTGATCACCAGATATCGCCTATTCCTTCTCTCTACTACTTGCCTTAGAGTAGTGTAGCATGTTACTGCTTTCGGTTAATCCTATTCTGCTGCATAGCCTGTCATTGTTTCTACAATTGTTATACCTTTACCTGCTATCCTAATGCTTAGTATAGGATGCTAGTGTTCCATCAGTGGCCCTACACTCTTGTCCATCTGCCATGCTATACTACTGGGCCGTGATCACTTCGGGAGGTGATCACGGGCATATGTTATATACTTTATACTGTTACATTACTTATGATACTGTTCGGAGATGCGGGCTGAAGGGGCAGGTGGCTCCATCCCGGTAGAGGTGGGCCTGGGTTCCCGACGGCCCCCGACTGTTACTTTGTGGCAGAGCGACAGGGCAGGTTGAGACCACCTAGGAGAGAGGTGGGTCTGGCCCTGGTCGGCGTTCGCGGTTACTTCAAAATAACACGCTTAACGAGATCTTGGTATTTGATCCGAGTCTGGCCACTGGCCTATACGCACTAACCAACTACGCGGGAACAGTTACGGGCACTCGACGTCGTGGTATCAGCCGAAGCCTTCTTGACGTCAACGACTGAGCAGCGCGCGCCGGGTTGGACCGCGTAACGCAACTTCCTTTGTAATGGAGGTTGCTAGGTCTGCTCACCGGCCGCGTACGCAACGTGCAGGTGTGCAATGGGCGATGGGCCCAGACCCCTGCGCGCATAGGATTTAGACCGGCGTGTTGACCTCTCTGTTGTGCCTAGGTGGGGCTGCGACGTGTTGATCTTCCGAGGCCTGGCATGACCCAGGAAAGTGTGTCCGGCCAAAGGGGATCGAGCGTGGTGGGAAATGTGGTGCACCCCTGCAGGGAAGTTTATCTATTCGAATAGCCGTGTCCCTCGGTAAAAGGACGACCCGGAGTTGTACCTTGACCTTATGACAACTAGAACCGGATACTTAATAAAACACACCCTTTCAAGTGCCAGATACAACCCGGTGATCGCTCTCTAACAGGGCGAGGAGGAGAGGATCGCCGGGTAGGATTATGCTATGCGATGATACTTGGTGAACTTACCATCTACTCTCTTCTACATGCTGCAAGATGGAGGTGGCCAGAAGCGTAGTCTTCGACAGGACTAGCTATCCCCCGCTTATTCTGGCATTCTGCAGTTCAGTCCACCGATATTTCCCCTTTACACAGATACCCATGCATATGTAGTGTAGATCCTTGCTTGCAAGTACTTTGGATGAGTACTCACGGTTGCTTTTCTCCCTATTTCCCCCTTTCCATTCTACCTGGTTGTCGCAACCAGAGGCTGGAGCCTAGGAGCCAGACGTCACCGTCGACGATGACCCCTACTACACCGAGGGTGCCTACTACTACGTTCAGGCTGACGACGACCATGAGTAGTTTAGGAGGATCCCAGGCAGGAGGCCTGCGCCTCTTTCGATCTGTATCCCAGTTTGTGCTAGCCATCTTATGGCACCTTGTTTAACTTATGTCTGTACTCAGATATTGTTGCTTCCGCTGACTCTTGTGTATTCGAGCTTATGTATTCGAGCCTTCGAGGCCCCTGGCTTCTAATATAAAGCTTGTATTATTTTAATTTGTGTCTAGAGTTGTGTTGTGATATCTTCCCGTGAGTCCTTGATCTTGATCGTACACATTTGCGTGTATGATTAGTGTACGGTGTCGTGGAATTGTCACGGCAGATGTCCTCGTGCAAGGACTTAGTCATGGAGCCATCGCAGCTAGGAAGCTTAAAGGGGTTAAGCGGGACAAGGAACACGAGGATTATACTGGTTCGGCCCCTTATGGTGAAGGTAAAAGCCTACGTCCAGTTTAGGTGGTATTGCTTAGGGTTTCGATGACCAGGGAGCTTAAACGCTATGCCTGGCTATCGATCTGTTGTCACTCGTCCTGAACCGCCGCCGGGTCGTCCCTTTATATAGAGAGGTTGACGCCCAGCGGCTCTCAGAGTCCCGGCCGGCTTATAACAGTATCCGGCTCGGACTCTTAACTACTCTGGCCTTACATTACAAGTCTTGCCATAAGGCGGTTTATCACTACGGGCCTTAAGCCGCCTCCGGGTCTTAAGCCCATTATTGATCCGCCATCCTCAAGCTTGGTACTGGGCTTCACGTGATGATCCTTATGACGTAACCCGGCCCCTCCTGGGCGGGTGACTCTGATGGTTATATCCTCAACATATGGTCAAATCGGGGGCGTCACATTATAGTACCTTGAAGTGGTGTTTTGTTTTCTTTCAGTAACGGAGCTCATAAGATTTTCTGTTAACTTTTGTGTTGTGAAGTTTTCAAGTTTTGGGTAATGATTTGATGGATTATGGAACAAGGAGTGGCAAGAGCCTAAGCCTGGGGATGCTCAAGGCACCCCAAGGTAAAATCCAAGGACAACCAAGAGCCTAAGCTAGGGGATGCCCCGGAAGGCATCCCCTCTTTTGTCTTCGTCCATCGGTAACTTTACTTGGAGCTATATTTTTATTCACCACATGATATGTGTTTTGCTTGGAGCGTCTTGTATGATTTGAGTCTTTGCTTTTTAGTGCACCACAATCATCCTTGCTGTACACACCTTTTTGGGAGAGACACACATTAATCGGAATTTATTAGAATACTCTATGTGCTTCACTTATATCTTTTGAGCTAAACAATTTTGCTCTAGCGCTTCACTTATATCTTTTAGAGCACGGTGGTGGTTTTATTTTATAGAAATTATTGATCTCTCATGCTTCACTTATATTAATTTGAGAGTCTTTTAGAACAGCATGGTAGTTTGCCTTGGATATAAATTTAGTCCTACTATGATAGGCATCCAAGATGGATATAATAAAAACTTTCATATAAGTGCATTGAATACTAAGAGAAGTTTGATACTTGATGATTGTTTTGAGATATGAAGATGGTGATATTAGAGTCATGCTAGTTGAGTAGTTGTGAATTTGAGAAATACTTGTTCTAAAGTTTGTGATTCCCATAGCATGCACGTCGTTATGTGATGAAGTCGGAGCATGATTTATTTATTGATTGTCTTCATTATGAGTGGCGGTCGGGGACGAGCGATGGTCTTTTTTTACCAATCTATCCCCCTAGGAGCATGCGCGTAGTACTTCATTTTGATAACTAATAGATTTTTGCAATAAGTATGTGAGTTCTTTATGACTAATGTTGAGTCCATGGATTATACACACTCTCACCCTTCCACCATTGCTAGCCTCTCTAATACCGCGCACCTTTCGCCAGTATCATGCACCCACCATATACCTTCCTCAAAACAGCCACCATACCTACCTATTATGGCATTTCCATAGCCATTCCGAGATATATTGCCATGCAACTTACCACCGTTCCATTTATCATGACACATTCCATCATTATCATATTGCTTTGCATGATCATGTAGTTGACATCATATTTGTGGCAAAGCCACCTTTATAATTCTTTCATACATGTCACTCTTGATTCATTGCATATCCCGGTACACCGCTGGAGGCATTCACATAGAGTCATATTTGGTTCTAAGTATTGAGTTGTAATCTTTGAGTTGTAAGTAAATAAAAGTGTGATGATCATCATTATTAGAGCATTGTCCCAAGTGATGAAAGGATGATGGAGACCATGATTCCCCCACAAGTCGGGATGAGACTCCGGACGGAAAAAAAGAAAAAAAAAGAGAAAGAAAAGAGGCCATAAAAAAGGCCCAAATAAAAAAATGAGAGAAAAAGAGAGAAGGGAGAATGTTACTATCCTTTTTCCACACTTGTGCTTCAAAGTAGCACCATGATCTTCATGATAGAGAGTCTCCTATGTTGTCACTTTCATATACTAGTGGGAATTTTACATTATAGAACTTGGCTTGTATATTCCAATGACGGGCTTCCTCAAATGCCCTAGGTCTTCGTGAGCAAGCGAGTTGGATGCACACCCACTTAGTTTCTTTTGTTGAGCTTTCATACACTTATAGCTCTAGTGCTTCCGTTGCATGGAAATCCCCACTCACTCACATTGATATCTATTGATGGGCATCTCCATAGCCCATTGATACGCCTAGTTGATGTGAGACTATCTTCTCCTTTTTGTCTTCTCCACAACCACCATTCTATTCCACATATAGTGCTATGTCCATGGCTCACGCTCATGTATTGCGTGAAGATTGAAAAAGTTTGAGAAAATCAAAAGTATGAAACAATTGCTTGGCTTGTCATCGGGGTTGTGCATGATTAAATACTTTGTGTGATGAAGATAGAGCATAGCCAGACTATATGATTTTGTAGGGATAACTTTCTTTGGCCATGTTATTTTGAGAAGACATGATTGCTTTGTTAGTATGCTTGAAGTATTATTATTTTTATGTCAATATTAAACTTTTGTCTTGAATCTTTCGGATTTGAACATTCATGCCACAATAAAGGAAACTACATTGAGAAATATGCTAGGTAGCATTCCACATAAAAATTCTGTTTTTATCATTTACCTACTCGAGGACGAGCAGGAATTAAGCTTGGGGATGCTTGATACGTCTCCAACGTATCTATAATTTTTGATTGTTCCATGCTATTATATTATCTGTTTTGGATGTTTAATGGGCTTTATTATATACTTTTATATTATTTTTGGGACTAACCTACTAACCCAAGGCCCAGTGCAAATTGCTATTTTTTTTGCCTATTTCAGTGTTTCGCAGAAAAGGAATATCAAACGGAGTCCAAACGGAATGAAACCTTTGGGAGAGTTATTTTTGGAACAAACGTGATATAGAGGACTTGGAGTGGACGTCAAGAAATCAACGAGGAGGCCACGAGGCAGGGAGGCGCGCCTGCCCCCTGGGCGCGCCCCCACCCTCATGGGCCCCTCGCAGCTCCACCGACCTACTTCTTCCTCCTATATATACCCATATACCCCGAAACCAACCAGGGGCACCACGAAACCTTATTTCCACCACCGCAACCTTTTGTACCCGTGAGATCCCATCTTGGGGCCTTTTTCGCCGCTCTGCCGGAGGGGGAATCGATCACGGAGGGCTTCTACATCAACACCATAGCCTCTCCGATGATGTGTGAGTAGTTTACCTCAGACCTTCGGGTCCATAGTTATTAGCTAGATGGCTTCTTCTCTCTCTTTGGATCTCAATATAAAGTTCTCCTCGATCTTCTTGGAGATCTATTCGATATAACTCTTTTTGCGGTGTGTTTGTCGAGGTCCGATGAATTGTGGGTTTATGATCAAGATTACCTATGAACAATATTTGAATCTCCTCTGAATTCTTTTATGTATGATGTGTTATCTTTGCAAGTCTCTTCGAATTATCAGTTTGGTTTGGCCTACTAGATTGATCTTTCTTGCAATGGGAGAAGTGCTTAGCTTTGGGTTCAATCTTGCGTTGCTCGATCCCAGTGACAGAAGGGGAAACAACACGCATTGTATTATTGCCATCGAGGAAAAAAAGATCGGGTTTATATCATATTGCTTGAGTTTATCCCTCTACATCATGTCATCTTGCCTAATGCGTTACTCTGTTCTTATGAACTTAATACTCTAGATGCATGCTGGATAGCGGTCGATGTGTCGAGTAATAGTAGTAGATGCAGGCAGGAGTCGGTCTACTTGTCGCGGACGTGATGCCTATATACATGATCATGCCTAGATATTCTCATAACTATGCACTTTTCTATCAATTGCTCGATAGTAATTTGTTCACCCATTGTATTGTATTGTTGCCATCGAGGATAAAAAGATGGGGTTTATATCATATTGCTTGAGTTTATCCCTCTACATCATGTCATCTTGCCTAATGCGTTACTCTGTTCTTATGAACTTAATACTCTAGATGCATGCTGGATAGCGGTTGATGTGTGGAGTAATAGTAGTAGATGCAGGCAGTAGTCGGTCTACTTGTCGCGGACGTGAGGCCTATATACATGATCATGCCTAGATATTCTCATAACTATGCACTTTTCTATCAATTGCTCGACAATAATTTGTCGAGCCATTGATAGAAAAACGCAAAGTTATGACGATATCCAAGGAAATGATCATGCAATATAGGAATCACGTCCGTGTCAAGTAGACCGACTCCTGCCTGCATCTAGTACTATTACTCGACACATCGACTGCTATCCAGCATGCATCTAGAGTTTTAAGTTCATAAAGAATAGAGTAACGCCTTAAGTAAGATGACATGATGTAGAGTAATAAAATCAAGCAATATGATAAAAACCCATCTTATTATCCTCGATGGCAACAATTCAATATGTGTCTCGCTACCCCTACTTTGTCACGGGGTGAAATCACGCAAGATTGAACCCAAAGCTAAGTACATCTCCCATTGCAATAAAAACCAATCTAGTTGGCAAGACCAAACCGATAATTCGAAGAGAAATACAAAGATATCAAATCATGCATAAAAGAATTCGGAGAAAATTTGAATAATATTCATAGATAAGCTGATCATAAATCCACAATTGATCGAATCTCGACAAACACACCGCAAAAGAAGTTTACATCGGATAGATCTCCAAGAACACCGAGGAGAACATGGTATTGAGAATAAAAGAGAGAGAAGAAGCCATCTAGCTACTAGCTATGGACCCGTAGGTCTGTGGTAAACTACTCACGCTTCATCGGAAGGGCAATAGAGTTGATGTAGATGCCCTTCGTGATCGAATCCCCCTTCGGCAAGATGCTGGAAAAGGCCCGAAGATGGGATCTCACGGGAACAGAAGGTTGCGGCGACGGAAAAGTATTTTCGTGGATGCTTCTGAGGATTTTGGAATATATGTGAATATATAGGAGGAAGAAGTAGGTCAGAGGAGTCCCGAGGGGGCCACAAGGTTGGGGTGCGCCCCCCCTAGGGCGCGCCCTCCACCCTTGCCGCTGCCTCGTGGCTCTTCTGGCTTGGACTCCAAGTCCCCTAGGTATCTTCTGGTCCAAGAAAAATCCTCGTGAAGTTTTATTCTGTTTGGACTCCGTTTAGTATTCCTTTTACGCGAAGCTCAAAAACAAGGAAAAAAACAGAAACTGGCACTGGGCTCTAGGTTAATAGGTTAGTCCCAAAAATAATATAAAATAGCATATTAATGCATGTAAAACATCCAAAACAGATAATATAATAGCATGGAACAATAAAAAATTATAGATACATTGGAGACGTATCAAGCATCCCCAAGCTTAATTCCTGCTCGTCCTCGAGTAGGTAAATGATAAAAACAGAATTTTTGATGTGGAATGCTACGTAACATATTTATCCATGTAATTTTCTTTATTGTGGAATGAATGTTTAGATCCATAAGATTCAAAACAAAAGTTTAATATTGACACAAAAACGATAATACTTCAAGCATACTAATAAAGCAATCATGTCTTCTCAAAATAACATGGCCAAAGAAAGCTATCCCTACAAAATCATATTGTCTGGCTATGCTCCATCTTCATCACACAAAGTATTCAAATCATGCACAACCCCGATGACAAGCCAAGGAATTGTTTCATACTTTTGATGTTCTCAAACCTTTTCAACTTACACGCAATACATGAGGGTGAGCCATGGACATAGCACTATAGGTGGAATAGAATATGGTGGTTGTGGAGAAGACAAAAGGAAGGAGATAGTCTCTCATCAACTAGGCGTATCAACGGGCTATGGAAATGCCCATTAATAGATATCAATGTGAGTGAGTAGGGATTGCCATGCAACGGATGCACTAGAGCTATAAGTTTATGAAAGCTCAAAAAGAAACTAAGTGGGTGTGCATCCAACTTGCTTGCTCACGAAGACCTAGGGCAATTTGAGGAAGCCCATTATTGGAATATACAAGCCAAGTTCTATAATGAAAAATTCCCACTAGTATATGAAAGTGATAACATAGGAGACTCTCTATCATGAAGATCATGGTGCTACTTTGAAGCACAAGTGTGGAAAAAGGATTGTAACATTGCCCCTTCTCTCTTTTCTCTCATTTTTTGTGGTGGCTTATTTGGCCTCTTTTATTTTCCCTCACATGGGGCAATGCTCTAATAATGAAGATAATCACACTTTATTTAGTTACAACTCAAGAATTACAACTCGATACTTAGAACAAAATATGACTCTATATGAATGCCTCCGACGGTGTACCGGGATGTGCCATGATCTAGCGTAGCAAATGACATAAAAACAGACAAGCCATGTAAACATCATGCTAGCTGTCTTGCGAACATGCAAAGCAATATGACAATGATGGAGCGTGTCATAATAAAATGGAACGGTGGAAGTTGCATGGCAATATATCTTGGAATGGCTATGGAAATGCCATAATAGGTAGGTATGGTGGCTGTTTTGAGGAAGGTATAAGGTGGGTGTATGGCACAGGCGAAAGTTGCACGATACTAAGAGGCTAGGAATGGTGGAAGGGTGAGAGTGCGTATAATCCATGGACTCAACATTAGTCATAAAGAACTCACATACTTATTGCAAAAATCTATTAGTCATCGAAACAAAGTACTACGCGCATGCTCCTAGGGGGATAGATTGGTAGGAAAATACCATCGCTCGTCCCCGACCGCCACTCATACGGAAGACAATAAATAAATAAATTGTGCTCCAACTTCGTTACATAATGTTTCACCATACGTGCATGCTACGGGAATCACAAACTTTAACACACGTATTTCTACAATCCACAATTAGTCACTAGCATGACTCTAACATCACCATCTTTATATCTCAAAACAATCATAAGGAATCAAACTTCTCATAGTATTCAATGCACTTTATATGAAAGTTTTTATTATATCCCTCTTGGATGCCCATCATATTAGGACTAAATTCATAACCAAAGCAAATTACCACGCTGTTTAGAGAGACTCTCAAAATATTATAAGTGAAGCATGAGAGTTCAATAATTTATATAAAATAAAGCCACCGCCGTGCTCTAAAAAGATATAAGTGAAGCACTAGAGCAAAATTGCCTAGCTCAAAAAATATAAGTGAAGCACATAGAGTATTCTAATAAATCATGATTTATGCGTGTCCCTCTCAAAATGTGTGTATAGAAAGGATGATTGTGGCAAACTAAAAAGTAAAGACTCATAGCATACAAGACGCTCCAAGCAAAACACATATCATGTGGTGAATGAAAATATAGCCTCAAGTAAATTTACCGATAGAGGAAGACGAAAGAGGGGATGCCATCCGGGGCATCCCCAAGCTTATGCTCTTGGTTGTCCTTGAATATTACCTTGGGGTGCCTTGGGCATCCCCAAGCTTAGGCTCTTGCCACTCCTTATTCCATAGTCCATCAAATCTTTACCCAAAACTTGAAAACTTCACAACACAAAACTCAACAGAAAATCGCATGAGATCCATTAGTATAAGAGAATAAAATCACCACTTTTGGTACTGTTGTGAACTCATTATTTATTTATATTGGTGTAATATATATTGTATTCTAACTTCTCCATGGTTCGTACCCCCCGATACTACCCATAGATTCATCAAAAAAAGCAAACAACACATAGAAAACAAAATCTGTCAAAAACAGAATAATCTGTAGCAATCTGTAAACTTCGAATACTTCTGTAACTCCAAAAATTCTGAAAACTTAGGACAACCTAGGATATTTGTATATCAATCTTGTGAAAAAAGAATCATATCAAAATCACGCTTCTGTAAAAAATGAAAATTATTTTTCTGGGAGCAAAAGTTTCTGTTTTTCAGCAAGATCAAATCAACTATCACCGTAAGCCATCCCAAAGGTCTTACTTGGCACAAAAACTAATTAAAACACAAAAACACATCTAACTAGAGGCTAGATTAATTATCTATTGAAAAACAGAACCAAAAAAGGAAGAACAAAAATAAAATTGGTTGCCTCCCAACAAGCGCTATTGTTTAACGCCCTTAGCTAGGCATAAAAACATAGATCTAGAGGTTGTCATCTTTGGTATGCAATCCATAAGTAGCTCTCATAATAGATTCACATGGCAACTTAATTTTCTTTGTAGGAAAGTGTTCCATGCCTTTCCTTAACAGAAATTGAAATCTAATGTTCCCTTCTTTCATATCAATAAGCACCAATCATTCTAAGGAAAGGTCTAACAAGAATAATAGGACATATAGGATTGCAATCTATATCAAGAACAATGAAATCCGAGGGCACATATTTCCTATTTGAAACAATAAGAATATCATTAATTCTTCCCATAGGTTTCTTAATAGTGGAATCCGCAAGATGCAAATTTAAAGAAAAATCATCAAATTCACGGAAACCTAACACATCACATAAAGTTTTTGGAATCGTGGAAACGCTAGCATCAAAATCACACAAATCATGGCACTCATAATCTTTAATCTTAATCTTACTAGTAGGTTCCCACTCATCATAAAGTTTTCTAGGGACAGAAACTTCCAATTCACGTTTTTCTTCAAAAGATTTCATCATAGCATCAACGATATGTTTAGTAAAAGCTTTATTTTGATTATAAGCATGAGGAGTATTCAACATGGATTGCAACAAGGAAATACAATCTATTAAAGGACAATTATCATAACTAAATTCCTTGAAATCCAAAAGAGTGGGTTCATCGCTGCTTAAAGTTTTGACCTCTCCAATCCCACTTTTATCAATTTTTGCATCTAGATATATAAACTCCGAATCATTGGGACACCTTTTAACTAAAGTTGACTCATCTCCAGTTCCATCTTTATCAAGATTTATATTGGAAAACAAAGATTCAATAGGATTCACATCAATCACCTTAAGATCTTTATCATTATTTTCACAAAAACTAGAAGAACACGCTTTTACAAACCAATCTCGCTTAGCACGCATCTTAGCAGTTCTTTCCTTGCACTCATCAATGGAAATTCTCATAGATTTTAGAGATTCATTAATATCAAGCATGGGTGGAATAGATCTAATTTTCAGAGAATCAATCTCAAGAGAAATTATGTCCATGTTCCTAGCCAAATCATCAATCTTAAGCAATTTTTCTTCAACCAAAGCATTGAAATTCTTTTGCAAACTCATAAATTCTTTAATAATATTCTCAAGATCAGAGGGAACCTTATTATAATTTCCATAAGAATTGTTGTAGGATTTACCATAATTATTAGAGGAATTACTAGGAAACGCCCTAGGATTAAAATTACCTCTATACGCGTTATTACCAAAATTGTTCCTACCAACAAAATTCACATCCATGGATTCACTATTATTCTCAATCAAAGTGGAAAAAGGCATATCATTCGGAGCAATATGTGACGCCTGGATAGTTAGGCTACAGTAAAGCTCTGCTAACAATGCCACGTCACCTCCGTTACTGTTTCTAATCCCTCGTTAGTTCAAAAAAACCGATTCAAAATTCAAATTCCAAATATGGCATACAACAAAAGTTTTCAAACATTAAAACAAAAATGTTCGGTTAGTGCCAAATATTACGTAGGTAATTGTTGTGAAGGAAACTCATTTTTAGAAAATGCTAAAAGGCCCTAATTTAAATAAAACAGAAAAGGAAAATAAATAAAAGAAAAGAATAAAGCCACAGAACAAAACAAAAGAGAAAAGAGAAAAAGAAACCCCCCACTGGGCCAGCTGGCCCAGCTGTTAGCCAGCCCGGCCCAACTGGCCCAACCGGCCACCCCCACTTCCCATATCCACCCACCCGGTGAAACCCTAACCCCCACCAACGCCCCACTCGCTCCCCCCCACTCCCACACGATCCCCTTCTCCTTCCCCATCGATCTGGATCGGGATCGGCCCGATCCCGTTGCCCCCGACGCCATGCGCCCGCCCATCGCCGTCCACCGCCGCCTGGAGATCCGCGAGCCTCATCGGAGCCACCCCGTCGCCCCCTTGCCATCACCATCGCCTGGAGGACCACCTCGCCGGATGCCATCGCCCCCGTCCTCTTCGTCGTCGACCACCCCGACGTCGACCCCGTCGCCGCCGCCTCATCGCCGTCGCCGGTCGTCCCCACCTTCCTCCTCAACCCCCGCTGTCGTTTCCCTACAATCCCGCGGTGAGGCCCCCGGCCTCCTCTCTCTCCTCTGCATCCTTGCACTCCCTCCGCTCCACACAGTCGCTGCTCGCCGCACCCGCACGCGCTGCTCCTTCCCGCTCGCCCTGTCTCACACCGAGGAGCCTCCGCCCCTCTCGCCGTGGCCTCGCGCGCCCGTCGTTCGCCTCCGGCCGCCCTGCTGCGTGTCGGCAGTCGCGGCCCTCCCCATGCTCTGCTCGGTCGTAGCCACCGGAGCTCCACGCCGGTGTGCTGGCGCCCGCGCCCACCAGCCGCCCCATGGCGCCCAGTCGGGTGCGCCCCCGCGGGCCAGCACCCGTTCGGCTGTACCCGTTAGCACCTAGCGCCCGTAACCCGCATCGGCCCCCTGGTCGAATGACACGTGGGGCCCAACCCCTAGACGTTAAAAAAGAGAAAGAAAAGGAATTAAAAATATAATGATTATAATATTAATTAATTAAAGAATTAATTAACTTAATTAATTTTGATTAATTAAACTAAACAACTAATTAAACTAATTAATCATGATTAGTTAGTCTAGTCAATGACGAACGGGACCCACACGTCAGTTTGACCAGTCAACACCCCTGTTGACTGCTGACATCATGCTCACGTCAGCATGCGCTG
>NC_057814.1:403239549-403245796 GCF_018294505.1 Triticum aestivum | reverse complement strand
CTCTCTCTTCGTACATGCGCGCTCGAGGTGAGTCATGAATAATGTCGCAGGGTAACACAGCCTCTGCGCCATACACCATAAAGAAGGGTGTATATCCGGTAGTGCGATTGGGCGTGATCCGCAGCCCCTAGAGTACGGAGTCGAGCTCCTCAACCCAGTGCTTGTCTGATTCTTTCAAAGACCGCACCAGTCTGGGCTTGATGCCGCTCATAATGAGACCATTGGCTCGTTCGACTTGACCGTTTGTTTGTGGGTGATAGACAGAGGCGTAATCGAGCTTAATGCCCAGATTAGCGCACCAGGTTTTCACCTCGTCGGCTGTGAAAGCCGTTATCGGTGATAATGGTGTGTGGAACACCATAACGGTGCACAACACCGGATATGAATTCTATCACTGGTCCGGCCTCAGCCGTTTTGACTGGTTTGGCCTCTATCCACTTAGTGAATTTGTCCACCATGACCAGCAGATACTTTTTCTTATGGCTTCCTCCTTTAAAGGGGTCCGACCATATCGAGCCCCTAGACCGCAAAAGGCCAAGTGATGGGGATTGTTTGTAGGGCGGTGGGGGGCATATGGCTTTGGTTGGCGAAAAGTTGGCATCCGACGCAATGTTGGACAAGGTCATGTGCATCTGCTCTGGCCGTTGGCCAATAAAAACCTGTACGGAAGGCCTTGCTAACAAGGGCCCGAGCTGCGGCGTGGTGCCCGCCGAGACCGGCATGAATTTCAGCCAAGAGCCGCCGCCCTTCTTCCTCGGAGATACATCTTTGAAGGACTCCGGTAGCGCTTTTCTTATAGAGCTCTCCGTTGTGAACCTTGTAGGCCTTCGAACGCCGGACAATGCGGCGGGCCTCGTTCTGATCCTCAGGGAGTTCCTTCCTATTAAGGTAGGCCAAGAAGGGTTCGGTCATGGGGCAATGACTTCCATAATGAGATGGGCCGACGGTGTTATTTCAGTGGCTGAGCCCCCGATGATATCGATGTGTTCGGAATCTGGGGTTGTGTTCGGATCCGGACTGGTGTTGCCGCTCTCCCCTTGCCACACCACGGACGTCTTAAAAAGCCTTTCCAGAAAGATGTTAGGTGGGATGGGGTCGCGCTTGGCGCCGATGCAAGCAAGGACGTCCGCCGCTTGATTACTTTCTCGGGCCACGTGGTGAAACTTGAGCCCCTCGAACCGAGCCGACATTTTTAGGACGGCGTTGCGATAAGCTGCCATCTTCGGATCTTTGGCATCGAAGTCTCCATTTATTTGAGATATTGCGAGGTTGAGTCCCCGCGCACTTCCAGGCGTTGTATGCCCATGGAGACAGCCATCCGGAGACCATGTAATAAGGCCTCATATTCGGCTGCGTTATTGGAGTCTGTGTATAATATCTGGAGACTAGAGTACGTACTGGACAACGTCTCCAGTGGGGGACGTTAAAACGACACCCGCTCCTAGCCCTGCCAGCATTTTGGAACCATCAAAGTACATCACCCAGTTGGAATATGTGTCGTACTCTTTAGGGAGTTCGGCCACTGTCCATTCGGCGACGAAGTCAGCTAGTACTTGGGATTTAATGGCTCGACGCGGCTTGTATGTTATGCCAAATGGAAGGAGCTCAATGGCCCATTTGGCGATCTGGCCTGTACATCGCGGTTGTTTATTATGTCATTGAGTGGTACTTCAGAAGCCATCATGATCGAACACTCCTGGAAGTAGTGTCGTAGCTTCCGGGATACCATGAAGACCGCGTATGCTATCTTTTGATAATGAGGGTACCAGGATTTGCATGGTGTGAGGACAGTGGATACATAGTATACTGGCTTCTGAAGCGGGAATTTGTGTCCGTCCTGTTCTCGTTCAACGACGAGCACGACACTCACCACCTGGTGTGTTGCCGATATGTATAATAACATGGGTTTGCCGACATTCGGCGCGGCCAGGATTGGGTTGCTCGCTAGAAGGGCTTTTATTTCTTCCAGTCAGGCCGTTGCCGCATCCGTCCACTCGAAGTGATTGGTGCGCCGTAGAAGGCGATAGAGTGGTAATGCCTTTTCTCCCAATCTAGAGATAAAGCGGCTTAAAGCTGCCACGCAACCGGCGAGTTTTTAGACCTGTTTAAGGTCCGTTGGCGTAGCCAATTGTGACAAAGCTCGGATTTTGGCTGGATTTGCTTCAATTCCTCTATTGGAAACGAAGAAGGCCCACAGTTTTCTGGCGGGGACGTCGAAAACACACTTTTCCGGATTGAGCTTAATGTCATATGCACGGAGGTTGCCAAATGTGAGACGTAAATCGTCTATGAGTGTTTCGACGTGTCTGGTTTTGATGACAACGTCGTCCACATATGCTTCAACTGTCTTACCGATCTGTTTCTCCAGGCATGTTTGAATCATGCGTTGGTAGGTGGCGCCGGCGTTTTTGAGCCCGAAGGGCATGGTGTTGAAGCAGAATGGCCCATATGGGGTAATGAATGTTGTTGCGGCTTGATCGGACTCCTTCATTTTAATTTGATGGTATCCGGAATATGCGTCGAGGAAGCACAGTGAGTCGTGTCCTGCGGTAGCATCAATGATTTGGTCGTGCGGGGGAGGGGGAAGGGGTCGTTTGGGCAAGCCTTATTGAGGTCTTTGAAATCGACGCACATGCGCCAGGATTTGTCCTTCTTTGGCACCATCACTAGGTTTGCCAGCCAGTCCGGGTGTTTTATTTCTCTAATGAATCCGACCTTGATGAGCTTGGCTAGCTCCTCCCCCATAGCTTGCCGTTTGGGTTCGGAAAAGCGCCGCAATGTTTGCTTGACCGGTTTGTATCCCTTCAATATATTGAGGCTGTGTTCAGCCAACTTGCGTGGGATTCCTGGCATATCAGAAGGGTGCCAGGCGAATATATCCTAGTTCTCGCGCAGGAATTCTCGTAGCGCGGCGTCAACCATTGGGTCTAGTTGTGCTCCAATAGATGTTGTCTTCTTGGGGTCCGTTGGATGGACTTGGAATTTGACTATTTCTTCTGCCAGTTTGAAGGAGGTGGATTTGGGTCGTTTGTCTAGGATCACATCGTCCCTGTCCACTGTGAAGCGCAGTGCGGTTAATTCTTCGGCCGCGAGGGCTTCAGATAATGCCTCAAGGGCCAGGGATGCGGTTTTATTTTTCGGCGCAGAGTGTTATGTCCGGATCACTGGGAGAGTGATTATGCCGTTGGGCCCGGGCATCTTAAGCTTCATGTATCCGTAATGAGGTATAGCTTGGAAGCGTGTAAATGCATCTCGCCCCTACAGGGCGTGATATCCGCTGTTGAAAGGGGCCACTTGGAAGGTTATCTCTTCGGACCGATAATTCTCCGGCGTGCCGAATACCACGTCAAGTGTGATTTTTCCCGCACACCGCGCCTCCCGACTGGGAATGATTCCTCGGAAGGTCATGCTGCTTTGCTCGATGTGGCTCCTGTCTATTTCCATTTTATGGAGTGTATCCTCATAGATGAGGTTTAGTCTGCTGCCACCGTCCATGAGAACCTTGGTGAGCCGAAAGCCGTCCACGATTGGACTAAGGACCAAGGCGGCTGGTGCTCGGACTGTCCTATATCTTGGTTCGTCGCCGGCATTAAAAGTTATAGCCGTGTCGTTCCAAGGGTTTATTGCTGCGATTTGGCAGACTTCGGCGAGTTCACGGAGTGCCCTTTTGCGCCTATTGTTTGAAGCAAAAGTCTCGAAGACCGTCAATACTTTGAGGTCGTCATCTTCTGGGGGGTGTTGTTCTGGGGTATTCTTGGTGAGGATATCCTCGCCGCTCTTGGCCACTTGCCGGAGTATCCAACATGCTCTAAGGCTGTGGGTTGGTATGTTATCCGGTGTTGTGTGTATTTTGCATGGCCCATCGAGCCATCCTTCCAGAACGGTTCCGCGCCCTGTAAGGTGCTTATATTTCTTTACTATTGGACCGGGCGTGCCATGAGGGTGCGCCCTTTTTGCCTGAACGAGGGGTTGAGTGTGGACCGATGGTTCCCAGCGGGCTGCCTGAGTTTTCCAGGCGCTTTCCATTGCGCTGTACTTCTGTACGATATTTTCCAAGTCGGCGAAGTGTAATATGCGACAGCGGTTGATGGCGTTGAGGATCCCTTCGTCCATGCAATTGTTGCGGAACGCTGAGATCGCGTCTTCGTCGCGGCAATCTTTAATCTTGTCTTTGACAAGGAGGAATCATGCCCAGAAGTGGTGGAACGTTTCCTGAGACTGCTGTTGTATGCTCATGAGAGCGCTTATGTCTGGGTGGGTGGGTGGATTTAAATCCGAACCCTGACCCAGTTTTGGATCCGGAGTCTGAAGATCTTCCGGACTTAACAGTTCGGACTCCGGGATACCAACTGATTTTTTAAGCTTGTCGTCCGATTCTATGTTCGGAGGACAAGGTGCGTCTTTGTGCCGGCGGGTGTCCGGCTCTTCGAGATCGGAGATCCGAACATAGTTCGTCCTTAATATGGAGGAGGAGTTGTCTTGCTCCTCGACTACCGCTATCTGGTGGGTGATCGGCGGAGTTTTAATTTCTCTATGGTCGGGTTTAAGCCCGATCTGATCGTAGTCTGTAGTGACCCCCAAGGCGGCAATGCGATCTAGGAGTTCGTTTAAAGACGATAACTCCGTCGGATCCATCCGTTTGGAGTATTCAGAATCGACGCAGAGGCGATTTTCGATGACTCGAGAGGTCATCGTCGGCTTAAGGGCCGAACGGGCGGTCATGACGAAGCCGCCCAGCCGGAGGGTTTGGCCTGGGGCCAGGGCTCCTCCGGAGGTGATATTTTCCTTGACGACAAGGCGAGCCATCAACCCTTTTGACGACGACACAGTGGATCTCTCAATGAAAGCACCAATGTCGGTGTCAAAACCGGCGGATCTCGGGTAGGGGGTCCTGAACTGTGCGTCTAAGGTCGATGGTAACAGGAGACAAGGGACACAATGTTTACCCAGGTTCGGGCCCTCTCTATGGAGGTAATACCCTACTTCCTGCTTGATTGATCTTGATGAATATGAGTATTACAAGAGTTGATCTACCACGAGATCGTAATGGCTAATACCCTAGAAGTCTAGCCAGTATGACTATGATTATGATTGTCCTCTATGGACCTAGCCCTCCGGTTTATATAGACACCGGAGGGATCTAGGGATACACAAAGTCGGTTACAGAAAATGAAATCTTCATATTCGGTCGCCAAGCTTGCCTTCCACGCCAAGGAGAGTCCCATCCGGACACGGGTAGAGTCTTCGGTCTTCACGTCTTCACAGCCCAACAGTCCGGCCCATGCATAACAGGTCGGACCACCACCACCACCATGCCCGGGCCAACGGACCCGGACGTCCTCGTGCCGCGAAGATTACCCAGGGGGATCTCCTCTTGCCGTTGTCAAGACTAGGCGCAGCCGCAGTGGATCTCGATGTAAACCCCTCGGGCCCAGATCAGATCTCATCGCAGCCAAAATCTCATCCGCCAAACGGCCGCCGGAGATCTCCTGGCCACCGCCAACGCGCTGCGCACTGCCGTTGGAGGAGGAGGGAGATGGACGCCGCTGCCCCCACGCGTTATCGCCGGCCGAGGACTGCGCGCCGCCGCCGCCTCACCACAGGGGCTTCGCCCCGCGACGTCCTCAGCGACGGCGACGGTAGTGGGAGGCGATGGAGGAGGAGGGCTGAGGGCGGTGTGGACAGGGACTCCCCGGGGGCGGCGCGGCGCCGCCGCCTCGAGGGAGAGAGGTTGGGAGGCGGGGGAGAGAAAGTATTCCACATAAAAAAACCATTCTAAAATAAAATATAATTAGATTAGCTCTTCATAGACAAACTTGGGGCTTGCAAGCCAATGTAAGATCGGCTCGGGATCATGGGACCCTTTTCTGTCAGATAGGAGGGGCTCTTGTACAAAATGTTTATGTTCTGACCCCTTTCAAAAAGTTCGTGAAGCGAATAAAAAATAAAAATAAAAATGTGTATGTAATAAGAAAAAAACAGATGGAAAACAAAAAACTGGCCGGAAGCTTCTAGAAGCATCCCAAAACAGTCCGAACGCTTCTAGAAGCTTCACAAAACTGGCTAAGAACGTCTAAGAAAAAGACAAAAGCGACCGTTACATACACTGGCCCATTTATGTGTGATGGCTGTCGAGAAGTAAAGGAAGAAAACTAATGGGTCGAGCCCGGTACTGCGTCGCTCTTGTAGTCACCAAGCCGAACCACAAGCCCATCCCACGGCCCATGTCCATTGAGCCCAGCATATA
>NC_057814.1:403232828-403238974 GCF_018294505.1 Triticum aestivum | reverse complement strand
CGCGCGCGCGCACGGGTGTGACACATTGTATTACATAATATTTCACCAGTTTCTAAAAAAATATTTCATCAAATTCTAAAAAACATAATATTTCATCAGATCTTTTTTCTTGGAGTTCCTGGTACACATTGAAATATTACGACACACTTTATAACAAGGAAATAAAAATCCAGAAACGGGACGAATTTTTCTTTCAAAAAAATAAAAAAACATGGCATGAATCTCAACACAACGACAAACCATTGATACATGCATGATATATCCTGTGCACGGTGGAAAAGTCACTCTCAAGTCACGCTCCTAGGTAAAGGCCTTGATCATCTCGACAGAATGCAACCGCCACCCCTGATCTGGACACGCCACAATCAACATTGATTTTCGCCAAACCCGTAGGTGGATAGATCCAAGCTGGAGCGTTGGATGGCTGGGTCGGGATAGTTGTCGTCCTTGGTACTCCCACCAATCAATAATAATTGTCGTGGTTTTAGTTCAAATTTGAAGGAGTATCTTTGTTGACTGCAATTCTGATGTGCTCGCTAATGAATTTAGGCTTGGTCTTTTTAGGGGTATATGTGTTTAGGCTTGGGTGCATGCATAAAAAAAAGCTAGTTGATAGTCCACTTGAGTAAACTGGGCCATACATAGGCCAATTTGAACCTCTACATAGTAAAACCATAAGTAAGATTTGGCCCACCAGTAAATTATGATCCAACAGCAGAAACCGTGCGGGTTGGGCCTTAAAGGTTGCAAGTAGACATGTGGCCCTACAAAACAGTTGAGGCGTGCGGTGGAGTAGGGAGCTTTCCTTTCCGGGCCGATCATGCACCGCCCTTCGTCTCGCTTTTTCTCTACGCAAGCGCCCCCATTTTAATTTGGAGCTTAACGTGTCACATAGGACCTCGGGGGCACGACAATGTGCTGCTTGCATCGACTGCTATGCATGGGTCGCTTGCAAGGAGCCGATACTGGGCCCGCCCAGTAATCGCGTGGCCTCGTCACGTTGACGTCAAGCATGTTTTTCTTTTTTATGTATTTTAGAAAACCTAAAAACATATCACCTAAACAAATAAAACTAGTAATTTTTTAAAAGTGTTCATTGCACATTAAAAAAGTAAATTTTAGTATAAAAAGTGTTTGTCAACCTTTAAAGAAATGTTGTACTATTCAAAAATAAATTGTACGTGGCATTACAAAAATGTTCACGTGTTTCAAAAAATGTGCGTAGAATTTGTAAAAGGATGCTATACAATGTGAAAAATTGTTTGTGTAATTCACCTTTTTATTGTACCATTCAAAATAAATGTATGTTACATTAAAAAAATATGTACATGTTTCAAACAGTATATTTGTGATTTTTTCACAAAAATCATCCAATATATAAAAATGTTTACATTGTTTAAAACTAATGGTTTGTAACATAAAAAAAATGTTACAGCGTGTATTCAAAAAAATATCAAAAAAGTATTTGAAAGGTTGTTAATCATGTATTTTGAAATGTTAAATGTATATATAAAATTGTTTTTGATGCATACCAAAGATGTATACTATGTTTGGAAAAAAGTAGGCATCAAAAAAATATATTTTAAAATGTTAATCATGCATTATAAAAATTTAAATATGTATAAAATGTTCCTGAAGTATACTAAAAATATACAATGCACATGAAAAATAATTAGATATATGTTGAAAAAAGGGGGAAAAAGTGAGAACCAAAGGGAAAAAATCGGGAAACCCCAGAAAATGGAAGAAAAAAAGAAAAGGAAAAGGGAAGGCAAACAAAAACTAGAAAACTGTGAAAAACTGAGGAAAGTCGCAGTACAAACTGTGGAAAAACTGAAAACAAACAAAAAAAGAAGAAAAAACCGCACTCACTATAGTGTTGGGTTGGCCTGATAGTCTCCCAGTAAAGGCGATTCCTAATAGGAATTGGTATATGTGACACATAGCCCTGGCGTAAGACCTCTTGGTGTTGATAGCTGGTTGATAGTCCACTATGAGTAAACTGGACTATACACAGGCCAATTTCAACCGCTACATAGGAAACCCAGAAGTAAGTTTTGTCAAGGTCACTAATTGAGGTGTACCCCTTGCAAAGGTCACTCTCACCTTCTCACGGAACACATTGTGCGACATTTGTCGCATCTGGGAGTTTTTCCTTTTTTCGTAGATTTGTTTTTCAGAATGTTTTATCTTTTGAACCATGTGTCTAAATCTCGAACCATTTTCACCGTTGGATTTCTCACGTCGAGGTCTTCAAAAATATATCCCATGTTAATAGTTTTCGATGACTTTTTTTCATGAAAACCCCTGAAAAAACTGATAGAAAAAGCCAGAGCCGGAAGCACACTTTTTCTTCACTTTTTTCTCTTTCCGAGTGGTACAACTGTGCTTCTCGCGGAAAAGAACTATGGCTTCAAAAGAAGAAAATATGTGCTTCTGTGGAAGCACAAAAAACATTTTTTTTTCTTTTTGGTGGAAGCAAATTTGTGCTTTCGTGGAAGTAAAAAAATGAGCATATATATATATATATATATATATATATATATTTTTCTCTTTCCAAAAGCTATGGAAAACTGGGTAGAAATGGAAAAGTCGATGAAAAACAAAAAGTAAAAATGGAAAACCCAAAAACACGTATAGGAAAAAAAATCATGAATGAGCGTCCAACATGCGACACGTGGCGGCAATTGAGAGCACGTCAAATATCGCACTCTCAGCTCACCAAAGTGACCCTTGAGGGGCTCCCGCAAGGGTCACCTCTTGATTAGTTGCTTCCAAGATTTGTCCCACTAGTAAGTTTTGTTGTTGTTGAGAAAAGCCCACCAGTAAGTTATGACCCAACGGCAGAAACTGCGTGGGCTGGGCCCCAGGGATTGCAAGTAGACATGTGGGCTTACTACAAGACATTGGAGGCGTGCGGTGGAGTAGCAGGAGCTTTCCTTTCCGGGCCGACCACGCACCGCCATTCGTCTCACTTTTTCCCAGTGCATCGCGTGTAGTGTACGTCGTCTGGTGGTCAATCTAGCCAGCGAGGCAAGGCATGCAAGTGGAGCAAAAACAATTTAAAGCTCATGGCGGCGGGCGGCGGGCCGGCCGGCGCGTGCACCAACTGGACCGCCGCTGCGTTACGCACGTACGCGTATTCTTCCGGCCCGGCCTCGCACCGCACGAATTCAATCAATTAATCACCTCATCATGCTTGTCCTGCTAAAAAAAAACTCATCATGCTTGTCTACAAAAAATAAAATGAAAAAAAAAACTCATAAGGTCAATTTGTTTTTGAGGGCTCATATGGTCATTGACGCCCAGTGAAATGATGTCCCGACTTGCGGCAGCTTAATTTTGATGGTCGATCGCGTGTGGAGGGGCACACGATGGAGTTACTCGCCTCCGTTCTTTTGCATTTGCATACGTATATATGCATATCAATTCTCAAAAGAAAGCATACACATAGACTTCGTATTTACCGTGCATGCATTCACATGTGTACAACTTACCCATGCATTAAACTACAGCTGCCAAGTGCAAATATGGTGATCCTTCAAGCTCGAGCGGTCTGGTTACTCGAAAGTACTACCGATATAATTAAATTGGCCGGCCGGCCAAATGCAAAGACATGATATTAGAGAGAGAGAGGGTCGGCCGCGACAAGGTCGGAGAGATCCATCAACGGACGTACGTAGCGGGACCAATTGGAACCGTCTTCCTGATCGGTAGGGCATTCCTCACCTCCATGCATGCGCCCATGTCGATCTCATGCGGTGCCGCATTTAATACTTCCTCTTCCTCCTCCTCTCATTGTTCTTCTTTTACGATTCGATCGATGGATCCCCTTGTGGTTGTGGACCCAGCTCACCGAACTCACTAAATACAATGCATGCTTGACCTAGCTAGCTTATTCGTCCTCTATCCATGCTCTCTTCATTTTATGCTAGCCAATATTGGGGTTAGGGTTTTGGCCATTCTCAATGTTAGTAACTCAGATTGCTCTGTGAATTGCTCCTTAAGTTGAGTTCCATAGATCACTATCCCTTTAGACATCTGACACGTCTTGCAAATATAGCTAGCAGAATTTTGGTTGGAATACATTTATGAAACATTGCCAAATTATGTGTTCTAATAATACTTTACGACATAAATTTACACATACAATTCTTTTGCAACATTTCTTTTAAATGTTGATGGTCAAAGTTCCTACTATTTTTCTAGCCTAAATGTTAAAAATCCAATGTTAGATTTTTAACATTTCTCGGAGAATGCCCAAATTTGCTACGCGAAAACAGAGAAATTTGCCCATGCTTATGTATAAGGATTTGCCATGTTGTGAAAATTTTCATGCTGTGTAAAAAATTGTCAGAAAAAAATTGCCATGCATTCCATCGGGCTCTGACATACTTGAGGGTTGTCAGATTCTTAACCCTAAAAATCTGACGTCAGATGTACTCCTTTTCTAGGCCCAAAACGCCAATTTTTAGGTAGGGAACTAGAGGGACAATTTGCAAGATACATAGCTACAATAGACTTAGAAGTTTGGTACTAGCTAGTTGTGTCTTTTCTAGCTCGAGCTCCAAGTTGAAGTAATGTTATCTTCCCTAGCTAATTTGACGTCTCTATAAATGAAATTGTGAATTGATCAAGATGCATCCGTTAATGAAGCATAACTAACCTGACCTGTATTGCATTTGTGAAAACTAGTTGTACTTAGTTATGTGAGCATTCCTACCTGATCCATATTCTCCGGCGCCCCCACCACAAATTGAATTCTATATGTAACACATTGGTACATTCATCACATAAATGTGCAACAAGTATTGCTAGGTATATGTATATCGATCAATCTCGATCAGGAGGTAAATTAAGGTAAGCCATACATCTTATTCAATCAATCAAACTAATAATGCAATTGTCAAACTTAATGTTTTTTGTTTGACATCCACTAATTTATTGTAATTTTCATTGGATAAAGCGGTTTCCACAACTTATGCTAAGGAGTATGTAACATGCTAATAAATTGTCGACCACCGGTACATTTTGTCCCATAGGTGTCCTGGCATTATCATAAACGAGAGGCGACTATTCTTGCCGTATGGTATCCGCTTGAAGAATTCAATTGGAAAGGTGCATCATGTGCAAGAACCAATAGGATTTAACCATCCATTAATGCGTTCGATCTAGCTAGCGACTCCTACGCAAGTTTCTCAATGAACAATGCTAATTGGTGTTATTTTATTTTGCACAGTGAACTGTTTTATCGTAGTATTCAAATTTTACACTTCTATGTAATGGATCGCGACATCATGTTACTGAGACTATATGCTCTCTTTATTGGATCAACCTCAATGCTAGTGCAGAAGGCAGTTAATTTTGTAGATTTTGAGCACAAAATAAAATACATAGTTGCATGTATGGCGTTTTAATAATAACGATGCATCTGGAAGTGAAATTTACTAACATAAGTAATTTTAATTCAATATGCATGGTGTACAAATGCAGTTGGTTTCATCAGTTAAAATATGCGTGGTCTACAAATGGATGATCTGTAAAATACAACAGCCCAAAGATGCATGCACCCTAAACATAAGTATGACAAAACCAATTTGGTGTTGAATACCAAAAGACAAACACGAAAGATACAGGTAAATTCCCTATCAGAGTATAGTTGCTGAGATCGAGTGAGATTTTACGCCACCTTCATCTGACTTTACATTGACAATTATAATTACCAGCTCTGAATGCCATATTCTGTTTGGAAAAAAATGAAGGAAAATCCTTTAATTCATTGATGACCAAAGAAACGAAAATCACATGCTCAGTATTCAGTGCTAATATGGTTTAAATGTATGAAATTTTGGTCTCATTTTTGTTTCAGCGTTCCACTATATAAAGAGAAGCCTATGAACTGTTATTTCATTGCTCTACCAACAGACATGATGAGGTTTCAAATGAAATGAAATGATATGTATGCTACCACAATCAAGGTCTCATGTACGCCCAGTTTAAAGAAACTAGTTTCGCAAAGAGAGAAAGGACTAAGGTTAAGAGAAGGAAGGCTTGTTGAAAAGACTATTCAAGTTTGGTTCTATCAGGAATCCTCAATGATCACTGTCAATTGTCGGATGTTCAGAGAGAGAGAGAGAGAGAGAGAG
>NC_057814.1:403224056-403232537 GCF_018294505.1 Triticum aestivum | reverse complement strand
TCCATGTATATGTTGATAGCTCAACTCATCATGTACTAGCTAGAACATATACTTCTATTGTTTTTAGCTAACATACATATCTGCATGGTTGTCACACATATAGGCACAGGATATATAACTAACGTGGTGTGCATGAGTATGCATCTTCTACGCTTTTGAGTTTGAGATGCATATATTGACATGACAAATGAGAAAAAGGAGAAGGGCCCAGAAAAGAAGATCCAACCATAGTGAGAGAACTGTTCATCGTGGGGATCATGATGCTTCGGAAGCTCATGATTCCTTGTGCCACATCAATGGACAACTGATACTTTGGAAGATCAGAGACATGGAACTCAGCGTCTAGCTAGCTAGGTTAAAAGTGTAATGTCATGCACATATATATGCATGTGTAGGTTCAGTGGTTGGTTCAAATGGTGGGTTGGATAGTACTAGCATGCATGCACTGTGTATCAGTGACCTGTGCATGCTGAGATGACAACATGATAAGGCTAGTCTAGCGCATACAAATGGTGATCCACCAGACTTGTGTAGGCTCCACTTGGTAAACACCTAAGACAAGCAAATGTTGTGATAAAGCTTGCATGCGGCTGTAGCTCTAGGTAGCTAGAGAGAGAAGCATCTAACTTTTATCACAGCGTGTATTGGAGCCAAAAGCCAACACAAATCAACGGTAATTTATTTGGTTCTCTCTGTTAACTGCTTCATGCCTTGCTGAAAGGTCTGTGTGCGTGCACACAAAGGCAGGCAGATAGATTGATAAATAAACAGAAACTAGCTAGAGCTTAGATCTCTCTCTCTCTCTCTCTCTCTCTCTCTCTGTGTGTGTGTGTGTAAGAGGCGATGAATTTAGGAGTTTGGTACCATCGGTTGGCTTTTGGCACGACTGGTCGAAGGGGATGGCCCCTTAGAGCAACTCTAGCCGATCCCCTAAAAGTCTATAAAAACGTAAAATTTTCATTTTACTTTTTTAACCGGCACCTACCCGAACTCCTAAAATCTATAAGGGAGTAAATTTTTTACTCCTCCATCGACACCCCCGAGGGCGCCTAAATATACTCGATGCCCGTGCGGCCGAGTAAACTCTTGCCCGCCTCTTTCTCCCGCCTTCGCGGCTGCCTCCTTCCTGCCGCCGATGACCGCCCCAGTCGCCAGAATGGGTAGCCAAGAGTTCCACCACCCTGCCGGCCACCGTCGCCGGATTGTCCCTGCCAGAAACCACCCCCACGCTGCCACCCACACCGAAGAAGAGGTTGGGGACGAAAACTCTTCGCCGGCCTAAGCACTGTCTCCAACCGCGGCCAAGTCCATCGGGGTGGCCATTGCCTCTCCGGCGACGGTCGGCCGCCCTCCCGCAAATCCCGCCAATAGGAAGAGAGCTAGGAAACCGACGGTCGCGGCGTCGACCCTTGCCGAGGAGGCCGCGAAGAAGAAGAAAAAGAAGGCCACTCATCCCCCCCTGTGGTCCACGTCCGATGCATCGTGCATCATCTCGGGCCACCCCTACGGCCATTGCTCCGGCGCGTCTGGCCGCCACAGTCGGCAAAAAGGCTCGCGGTCGCCAAGTGCCCGAGGAAATGACAACAAGGTAAAAAAACTTCTTTTTCATTTCAGCCGATGAATTTGACTTTATTGTTAGTGGCCGATGATGATAGAGTTTGTTTGTTTTGTTATTGTAGTGCGGAGATGAACATGACCAAATTCTTGGCGTCTTTGGGGTCCTCGCCGATGATGGGGCAAGACGATCCTAATTATGATTCAATTTGGGATCATTCGGATGTGGCCAAAGAGGAGATGGAAGAAGAGGAGGTGGCCGAAGAGGATATGGCCGGAGATGAAGAACTTGATGAGGTGACTGAAGCAAGCACGAAGAGGTCACGAACTCATAGCTACAATCAAGTTGAAGATATTGCTCTATTCTATGCTTAGATGAACATCTCCATGGATTCAACGGTTGGAATGGGTCAAACCAAGGCTATGTTTTGGGAGAGAATTGCGGAGTACTACAAAAACTCTGCGAAGGTGCAATCAAACCGTACACAAGGGTAGTCTCTTGGGTATCGTTGGGCACCATTCACGACCAATGCAACCGATGGTCCGGTTAAATCAATCAAGTGAAGCATGCACCACCAAGCAGTGTGCAAGTCATGGAGTATGGCCTATACATCCAATAACTCTTCAAGCATAGGAACAAGAAGTTCGGACGCAAGCCCTTCGTGTTGCATCATTGCTACAAAGAGCTTTGCAAAAACAAGAAGTGGATCAAGAAAGTTGCGGAGACCACTCCAAAGAGATCAATGTTGAGAATATCCGTTGAGGAGGAGGACGAGGTAGATGAAGATGCCAGCAATAGACCACAAGGGAACAAAAGTGCAAAAGATAGAAAGAAGAGAAGTGCCTATGGTGGCACATACAAAGAGGAACTTGTGGCCATGATTGAGGCCAAGAAGGTGTTAGCGGCTGAACGCAAAGAAGAGAAGATGGCGAGGTGGAACGAGCTCAGGATGTTGGAGGATGACAAATGGAAGGCCAAGTTGTCGGCCGAAGAGAGAAAGTTGAAGGCGGAGGAGCGTAGACTTGCACTTGAGGAGGAGAGGCTTCGTGATGCCAGGAAAGCTGAAGATTGTGCTATCATGTTCATGAATCCAACCACAATAGATGAAATCACAAGTAAGTATTGGGGGCTCACTTGTGGGGAGATATTGACCCAAGTGGTCGTGGTGGCAGCGGTGGCGGTAGCGACCGAGAGGGTGGTGGTGGTGGTGATGGTGGCCGTGCGCATGGTGGTGGCGGTGGTGATTTCTTCGACAAGAACATTGTTTGAGGTCGTGCATTCCATTGGGTGGCCTCGATCCACAACATAAGACATGCTATGCTTTTGGTGATTTTTTATCAAACTTTGTGTTTGAAGTGATGCCTTTTGGATGAACTATGCATGTTTTAATTTGAAAATCATGAATGATGACTATATGCTTATTAACAGTTATGTTATGCATGTTTTAATTTGAATGTTTTACGATATATATTGTGATGTGTTTGAATTCCATGCGGCTAGGACAAAAAACTTATGCAATTTTTTTACTCCACTAAGTTTAGGTGATCAGCTAGGTGCGGCCACGTATAGAGGAGTAAAAGTTTGCTTCACTAACTTTACCCCGCCGTTTACTCATCTATTTTTTAAGGGATCGACTAGAGTTGCTCTTGGATTTTGGTTTTCTACCGTTTTCTCCTATTATTCAAACCAGGAGCCTCCACTTCGGAGCTCGCCGCTAGTGATTGGGACTTTGGATTTCACCCACTAGTAGAAAACCGGGCTTTGGTTTTTGCCAGATCAGAGCAACAGTCCCGGTCATGTTATGAACCGGGACTAATGGGAGCATCAGTCCCGGTTCGAGCGGCCAGGACGCTGGCCGGGCCTCGGCAACCATCAGTCCCGGTTAGGCTTGGACCTTTAGCCCCGGTTCCAGACACCAACCGGGACTAAAGGGCCTCGCTCCTAGCGCAACCTCTTTAGTCCCGGTTGGTGTCTAGAACAGGGACTAAAGGTCAGTCTTTAGACCCGGTTCTAGACACCAACCGGGACTAAAAAATGTCTATATATATGCTCGTCTCTGCCCGCTCACTCCTCTGTTTTTTGCCCGGCCAGCTTGTGGAGGTGTGTACTACTCTGTTCTCACCTCCTATGCACATGAGGTGTTCGATGAAATGCCCGAGACATACTTAAGCTTTCTCCTCTCCAAGCTACATTTTCTTCAAGATTTGTCTAGGTTTTGCGGTGCACCATCTATCCAAGTATTCTAAAGGCCCACCAGAGCCGGGATTGATGCCCTATTTTCTACTAGTGGCCATTCCCCATCTCCTCCTGAAGAGCTCGCGAATTGACAGGACCTTACTGCCACATATTCCCTTCCCTCTCAGAGGCTCCCGATCGGCTGCACTGGCCCCACACCTTTTCTTGGGCATGTTCTCGGTCAAATAGCTCTACTCCAAGCTAGTGCAGGGGCATCGGTCTAACCACTTCGTGGGTGTTTGGCGCGTTTGGATCCCTTTCAAAATCAAGATCCTTCTTTGGCAAGCAATTAGGAAGCGCCTTCGGACTAGTGATCAGATTCTTAAGCACAATGGAAACACTAACATGGCTTGTTTTCTTTGTGGGGAGATCAAAAAGACTAAACATATTATTTTCAACCGTGTGTTGGCTAAATTCGGTTGGAGTTGCGTTCGGTCTGAACATCAATTGGAACACGAGTAAATTTTCAGAATTATTTGTGCATGTATTGAACATGTCGGGTCAACTTCTTCTTGTTCTCTGGACCACCTTTGTAGCGCTTTGTTGTTTTTTGTGGTCAACTCATAATAAGTTTGTTATTGCATGTTCAAAATAATTGCTCATTTGCAAGGGTGGAGGCCACTCGCTAGAATTGTGGATGCCGATGCCATTATTTCGATGGTTTCTAAGATCCGAGCTTCTGCTATCAACTTGACGGTGACGCACCCTGCTTCATCAACACCCCTGCCTAGCTAGTATTTTTTTGCCTTTTGTTGCTTGGCATGTGTGTCTGATCTATTGTTGAACTTATTTTCTTGTATTTGGCCCATCTTCGAACCTCATTGTACTTGGTTGATCATTTGTCGTTGCCGTTATGCCTTTATTTATAAAATCGGGCATGGAGCCTTTTCTCTGAAAAAAGGGAGAGAGTCACGGGCATCCCTTGAGTCATCACAGCTAGGTCATACACAGATCACAGTATAGAGATGTTTTAACCTCTGAAACCCACACGACCGAACACTGCGATGCACTGATGCATGCTATGCTACGTACAGTAATGGTACTAGCCAGCAAACAGTGGCACATGCTTGGGAAGATTGAATTGCCCCACAAGGACAGCCTATATACGTATGTACGTGTGTAAATGCTGGCATGTCCTTGATCCATATGCAAACCTAAGGGCAACTCTACCGGGCTCTTCTACTTCTTCCCCCCTCTATGTTTGGACCGGATTGTTCGAATCGAAAACAATATCTAACGAGCTCCCTCATTTGCAGTCTGACAGTCTGGACATTTTGATATTTCTACTCCTCCCCCTAAAGCAACTAACAGACTATTCTACTTCTCCCCGTACATTTGGACCGGATCGTCCCTTTTTTTAATTCAGACAGTTTGGACTTTTCCATACTCCTACTCCAGCTCGATGCTTTTGGTTGCCTGGGCTGCCTGTAATGGGACTTGGAACATCCTGTTCCGACAAACATTTGGCCCGGAGGAAACCTGTGACGCCCCCGATTTGACTGTACACTAATCATGCACGCAAATGTGTACGATCAAGATCAGGGACTCACGGGAAGATATCACAACACAACTCTACAACATAAATAAGTCATACAAGCATCATAATACAAGCCAGGGCCTCGAGGGCTCGAATACAATTGCTCAATCATAGACGAGTCAGCGGAAGCAACAATATCTGAGTACATACATAAGTTAAACAAGTTTGCCTTAAGAAGGCTAGCACAAAAGTAGCAACGATCGAAAAGGCAAGGCCTCCTGCCTGGGACCTCCTAACTACTCCTCGAAGCCGAACTTCATGTAGAATCATCCTCGGGATCTCTAGCTCCTGGACTCCAGCATCTGGTTGCGACAATCAGGTATAGAAAGGGGAAAAGAGGGAGAAAAGCAACCGTGAGTACTCATCCAAAGTACTCGCAAGCAAGGAGCTACACTACATATGCATGGGTATATGTGTAAAGGGCCATATCAGTGGACTGAACTGCAGAATGCCAGAATAAGGGGGGATAGCTAGTCCTGTCGAAGACTACGCTTCTGGCCACCTCCATCTTGCAGCATGTAGAAGAGAGTAGATGGTAAGTTCACCAAGTAGCATCGCATAGCATAATCCTACCCGGCGATCCCCTCCTCGTCGCCCTGTTAGAGAGCGATCACCGGGTTGTATCTGGCACTTGGAAGGGTGTGTTTTATTAAGTATCCAGTTCTAGTTGTCATAAGATCAAGGTACAACTCCCGGTCGTCCTTTTACCGAGGGACACGGCTATTCGAATAGATAAACTTCCCTGCAGGGGTGCACCACATAACCCAACACGCTCGATCCCATTTGGCCGGACACACTTTTCTGGGTCATGCCCGGCCGCGGAAGATCAACACGTCGCAGCCCCACCTAGGCTCAACAGAGAGGTCAACACGCCGGTCTAAATCCTATGCGCGCAGGGGTCTGGGCCCATCGCCCATTGCACACCTGCACATTGCGTGCGCGGCCGGAAGCAGACCTAGCCTAGTAGGCGTTCCAGTCCAATCCGGCGCGCGCCGCTCCGTCGCTGACGTCAAGAAGTGCTTGGCTGATACCACGACGTCGGGATACCCATAACTACTCCCGCGTAGATGGTTAGTGCGTATAGACCAAATGGCCAGACTCAAATCAAATACCCAGAACTCGTTAAGCGTGTTATTTATCCGCGAACGCCGACCAGGGCCAGGCCCACCTCTCTCCTAGGTGGTCTCAACCTGCCCTGTCGCTCCGCCATAAAGTAACAGTCGGGGGCCGTCAGGAACCCAGGCCCACCTCTACCGGGGTGGAGCCACCTGTCCTTTCAGCCCCCTCATCAGAATCACTTGCGGGTACTCCTCGAGCCGACCCGACTTTAGTCACCACATGTGTCATGTATATAATGTATATAGGATATACCCGTGATCACCTCCCGAAGTGATCACGGCCCAGTAGTATAGCATGGCAGACGGACAAGAGTGTAGGGCCACTGATGGGTCACTAGCATCCTATACTAAGCAGTAGGATAGCAGGTAAGGGTAACAACTGTAGCAACAATGACAGGCTATGCATCAGGATAGGATTAACGGAAAGCAGTAACATGCTACACTACTCTAATGCAAGTAGTATAGAGAAGAATAGGCGATATCTGGTGATCAAGGGGGGGCTTGCCTGGAAGCTCTGTTGTACAGGAAGAAGGGTCGTCGGTGACGTAGTCGTACTCAGCGGCATCAGCGCCGGTCTCGGGGTCTACCGGAGAAGAAGAGGGGGAAGAAACAGTAAATACGGAGCAAACAAAGCATCACAAAACATAACATGGCAATACGCGGTGCTAGGTATGCTCTAACGCGGTGGAAGGTGATACCGGCGAAGGGGGAAACATCCGGGAAAATATCCCCGGTGTTTCGCGTTTTCGGACAGATGAATCGGAGGGGAAAAGTTGCGAGTTTGCTATGCTAGGGATGTGTGGCAGATGAACGGGCTGCGTATCCGGATTCGTCTCGTCGTTCTGAGCAACTTTCATGTACAAAGTATTTTCATCCGAACTACGGATTATTTAATATTAATTTTCAAAGTTTTAAATGATTTTCTAATTTCTGGATTTAATTTAATTCGAAATTATATTAGTATTTAAATGCTATAGGTGCACAAGAAGTGTACCCAGAAGTGTGCACCTGAGGCCGACAGGTGGGGACAGTTGACTAAGTCAACTACCCAGTCAGCAGAGGCTGACAGGTGGACCCGAGGGTGCTGACGTAGCGGTCAGTAGGTCAACATTGACCAGTCAACTAGCAGGTGGGGACCACCTGACAGTGACACATGTATTTAGCAGGTATATATTTTAAAATTTCCCTAATTAACTGGCAGGGCCCACATGTCATACACCAGTTTATTCATAGGTTTATTTTTAAACAGGGTTAGTTTAGTTGGTGGCCCCCTGGCGTCAGTGAGTGATTAGGGGGGAATTACTGGCTAATGATAGCCACGTCACCGGATTAGCGTCCGCGACGAGCTACAGAGCGGCGGCGGTGCTGGACCTCGCCGGAAACGGCGCACAGGGGGTCGATCGTCGCGCGGGTGGGCTCCCTGGGATGGCCGCAATGCGGCGCGTCCGGCTGTGGCGGTGGCGTTTTCTGCGGCGATGGGGCTTGGGTGGCGGCGGCGATGGTGGTGCGGGCATGGGGCGCGCAAGGGGAGGGGCGAGCGGCAGGCTGCGGCCGGAGGCAGAGCAGAGCGAGGGAAAGTAGGAGCAGGCCGGAGCGAGCGGGTGCGAGGAGTGAGAGGCGACGGCGCGGGGCGAGGCCATGGCGGGCACGGGCCTCGGCGACCAGAGCGGGGGGAGGCGCGCGTGGCGCCTGGTGCGGTGGTGCGCGTGCGCGCGGCGAGGGGCACGACGGGCGGCGCGGTGAACGCAGGGGAAAGAGGAGGAGGGAAATGGGGGGAGGCTCACAGCGTTGCCGAGAAGGGGGTCGGCGTGGCTTGAGGACGCGAGTCGGGGAGGGAGACGAGGAGTCGACGCGAGGTCCGGCGACGGTGAGGTCTTCGGGCGGCAGTGGTGGCGTACGACGGCCCGAGGAGGAAGCCCAGCACGGGGCGGCGTCGTGGGGGCGTTTTGGCTCGTACGTGTGGTCGGGGGCGAGGAAGTGGTCGACGACGAGGCGTGCGACGAGCTCCTAGGCGGCGGGGCGCATGGTGGTCGTGA
>NC_057814.1:403215524-403223461 GCF_018294505.1 Triticum aestivum | reverse complement strand
GGCTGGGTCGGCCGGCTGGGCCGAGGCCCAGCAAAAAAAAAGGGGGGGGGTCTTCTGTTTAATTTAGTTTTACTTTTATTTTCTCTTTTATTTACTTTATTTCTTTTCTGTTACTTTTAGTTGTTGTTTATTCTAGTGTTGACAATATACCAAAGTGGCACCTAAATTGATGTCACGAATTATGCCACTGCCACATTAATTTTGCTACCCAAAGTAAAATAGTTTCGTAATTAATTATTATTTAAAAGTATGTAAATAATAGTTTTCGCTACTGTTTTATTCGTCTTAGAGTATTTAAGCATTCTATAAAAGTGTGGCTTCTCCACCATAATTACCTATGCAATATTTGATTCACTCCGAACATTTTAGTTTTAATATTTGGAAAAAAATTGTTTGCTTGATTTTGAATTTGAATTTGAATCGGTTTCGAACTAACGCGAGATTAGCAATAGTACTCGAAGCGACGTGGCATCATTAGCAGAGAATTACTGTAGCTTAATTATCCGGGCGTCATAATTCTCCTCCACTACAAGAAATCTCGTCCCGAGATTTAAGAGGTGGAAAACGGGGGAAAAGTCTGGTTACGATTTCTAACGAATCTTCTCGGCCTTGGTTGCTCTTTCGAAGAGGTTGATCCCTTTTGTTGGTGTCTTCAATTCTCTGCTTCATGTCATCATGATGAAGTCGTGATCCTTTCTTCGGAGTTTTCATTGTACATATGACGGACAAGGGGTAACTGCGGAAAAACGGACCTCCGAAAGGTTAACTGTCTGGTTGATAACATCGGGGGAAGGTGGAAAGTAACTCTCGAATTGAAACTTAAGAAAATATCAATAGTAAATAAAGGAGGTATTGTGGGAAGTTTCGAGCGGGCAGGCAATCGCCCGATGCCTGAAGCAAAATGTGACAGGGGTTCAGAGCAAATGGGAAAGTATTGCGTCTGGTACCAGAATAGATCACTAGGCAGGTGGCCTGTGAATCACATAAGAAGTCAAGCTCGAGGAATAACTTCGACAACAGGGTGTATAGGAGAGTCAGGTTTCGATCCTGTGGAACTGTGGGTTATGGGCCCACCGTGTGGATTAAAATTAGGAAGGGCGACGACGTCTTGCTTGATCACGATAGCAAGGCATGTCAGAGGATAGTCTGTCGGTTATGTCGGCAACAACATCGGTACCAAGGGCGAGGGACAAAGAGAACCATTTTCCTGCTCGTTGATCGAGGCGGACCAATAGGCAAAGTTCTCATCCATCGGCGGTTACCGGAATGTCATCAACAAAAGCAACAGGGTCTTACTGACAGAGTTGTACACCGAGGTGTTTACATAAGTGGGAGAATATTACTGCTTAGACCATATAGATCACCAGAAAGGTTAACCCAAACAATGGAAAGGAAAATATGATTATCAGATTAAACAGAAGAATGGAAAGGAAAATGTGTTTAAACACATATTTCAAGGGTATATCCTTCCCAAGGACAAGCAGAGCATGATATCCATGACATGATATAATGTAGAAAACTCTTTAGGTACGGGAGAGAAAATTTCATGACATTACCCATACAACGGTGTTTGGATAATTGAGCAGGAAACATTTAGCATTGGGCTTCAAATGTTCCTGTTGAAAATTGGAGTACCATAGACATGTTTCGAGATAGCCTTGACATGGTCAACAGGTGAAGATCAGACTTTGGAAACAAAAAGGATCCATCAGGAACAACTTATAGAATAAGTCTTACAATTTCCTCACGGAAGAATGACTAACCTTGCCAAAAAGAAAACTATAACAATAGGTCCTCCGGCCAGGTGTGTTAGGAATGACATCACCTTACCGGGTCATAAATAGGCCAATGTTATAACTCTTGGAAATATGTTCCAACCATCATATCTGACCGAGATTCAGATCTGATTGGTGTCAGGATAACTCAGACTCAGGATGCCTGAGAAGAAAAGGTGCAACACAAATTGTCGAAACGACATCGAAGATTCTTGGGAGATGAACTATGGAAGCGAGTCCCGAACAAGGGTTCATCATTAAATCAAGGAGAGGTGAGGAGGTGACTGATTGACGCAGCGACAATCCATTGAGATTTCCAAAAGATGGATTTCCACAACTATGTGAACAAGGAAATAACATTAGCTAGATCGAATGACTTAATGATGTATGCTCGAGGAAAACATACACAGTTAAACATTGGTTGAAATGTGCACCTGAAATATGGGCTAGGTAGCATGATCAATGTTCGAATGATGATTGATTAAGCCATAGACGTAGAATGCAACTATGGACCAATAACTTCAAAGCAATAGGGTTGCTGGAAGTTTAGAAGTTACACATCACAGACCATTTGTCGGTATTTCGTTTAGAAACAACACGGGGACCAAGGAATGAACGGATATGGCAAAAGGTATCACCTGCATCAAGAATTCTTAAGAGGTGGTGAAATTCTCACGACATTCTTGACATAAAAGATGGTAATACTCCAAGGTAAAGAAGAACAAATGTTGGATAGCAAGGATCTCAAGGTATAACACAAAACACGAACAAGTTTGTGTTGAACGGAAGGCAATCGAGTGGTCGATGATAACACAAATCATCGAGGGGCAAGGATGGTATTTCTCATCCTGAATTTCGACACACAACTTGGAAGAAGTCAAACTGTTGACAATGATCACGACAAATCTGTCGAGAGGTTTTCAAGAAGATGTAACTGATTGACAATGACATCAAGTCAAAGGAATGATGAAAGCGAAAGGTTATTGGAACCACGAGTATGACACAAACTCGAAATCAAGCTTGCTGTTCAAGACGAAATGATATGACGAGGAAAATCGACGTAAGCTTAGCTCATCGTCGAAAGGGGTGCCCCGGGAATGAGGACCAGGTAGCATAGTTAAAATCATGACGACAACGACATAGCCAAACAGGCTAGGAATGACGTGATCGGGTACAAACTCATACGTAAGGAAGATTAGTAAGTGTTGTTGACCCGTAGTGCGGACTCGGTTCAGTTATCGGTGTCTTTGAGTGTTTAATAACTCAGAGCCCGTGAAAATTTTGGAATCGGTGAGAATGTAGTACTAGACGAAGAACTCATAAGAATTTATGCAGTTCTGTGACAATCTCGAGATACCAGGGGGTAATACTCGACGACAAACCAAAGTAGAGGTTGGACTGGGGTATTGCTCTTACAGAAGAAAAGTGCTTAAACTTGTACGAGAAATGGTATTTAAAGGAGAACATGGTCGGAACCACGATTGCAAAGGATCAATTCACCGATACTAGATGATATTATACCAGGGAAATAGCTATTATTATAAGAAGCTTCCATGATAGGATCTACATCCTGTCCATGGGCATGAACACAAAGGTTCAAGGTCGACTCCCACTTCTTCAATGTATAACCTTCCATTCACTTCCCGCGTTCGATGAAGTTGTAGTGTTGAAATTTTATATGGCAAAATACCAGAAGAGTATGACTCGTGAAAACTTTCGAGTTCACACATATTAAGGAAGGCATAGGTTCAAGCCATCAGGGCTTCTTAGAACATATACCACGAACTTCAGAAGTAAATAACACAAGCTCAAAAGTAGAGCATGGTTGACAAAGCAGAAGATACAATTTACCAAAGGCATTATATACCCGTGGAAAGGCTCACAAGGTTATTCAATATGAAGGACACTGTCGGATAAAATCCAACAAAGGAACCGATGGTCCACAAGGGATCTGATGTGAGCATCGGTACTCAACCAGAGGAAGAAGAATGCAAGGAGATCTGATTATAGAAACAACTGACTAACTCAAAGTTCAAATGCAAAAGAATTATGATTTCCAAATCAGGGGGTCAAAAGCTACGCTCTGATCAAGGATGGATAAGTTGAGTAGGCTTAGGGGTACAATCGACAGTAATTTGATTAGTCGAGAACCAGCTCCTGTTCAAATGACATCTGAGCCGAAAGGATGAATTCTAGGATTCGACTGAGGAATGCGAGCATCGCAACAAATTGAATCAACGGACTCAAAATGATAATGACAAGAGATGCCAATAAGATTACGAGACTTAAGATTAATCATAATGCAAGTAAGCAAGAATTTCAAGAGCAAAAAGGCTCCTGAGGATTTTCGAAAGATCGAATGGTATTTTGAACACTTTTGTGAAATACTTGAATCAACTGGGGATGAGCAGATACTCGGTAAGTGCGAGAATTATCCGTAGGGGTATTCAGGTGACAAAGAACAGCAAGGAAGTAAGCTCAAAGGATTCTCAGAATAACAGAGAGAATTTTGGGGTATCTTGTAATAACAAGATCAACTGGGAAACATTGTATGAATGGCGAGTATACGTGGTTATCCATAGGAGTTTATCGATGAAAGGGAATTGCAAAAGCGATGAACACAAGTTCTCGGGTTATCAGCGGAGAGTATCTTCAGGGTCTTCACGTGCAGCAGACGATCATCAGTAATAAGGGGCTCTCCGGGTGAAAGTGATCACGAGATCCTAATGTTAGATTTAGCAAAATTCATTTAACCCGAATAGAAGAGAGATCAGAGTCCCAGAGTAAAGGCCGAGGAGTAAAAGATCCTAGTACCACCCAATGGCGACGTGGGCCCGTAAGACACACAGCCATGTTAGTAAAAGTTTTGTAATGTCTAGACTCGACTTCGGCCAAGGAGTTGGAAAGGGGGATTCCTAGAGGCAGTTGGCTCTGATACCAACTTGTGATGCCCCCGATTTGACCATACACTAATCATGCACGCAAATGTGTACGATCAAGATCAGGGATTCACGGGAAGATATCACAACACAACTCTACAACATAAATAAGTCATACAAGCATCATAATACAAGTCAGGGGCCTCGAGGGCTCGAATACAATTGCTCGATCATAGACAAGTCAGCGGAAGCAACAATATCTGAGTACAGACATAAGTTAAACAAGTTTGCCTTAAGAAGGCTAGCACAAAAGTAGCAACGATCGAAAAGGCAAGGCCTCCTGCCTGGGACCTCCTAACTACTCCTCGAAGCCGAACTCCATGTAGAATCATCCTCGGGATCTCTAGCTCCTAGACTCCAGCATCTGGTTGCGACAATCAGGTATAGAAAGGGGAAAAGAGGGAGAAAAGCAACCGTGAGTACTCATCCAAAGTACTCGCAAGCAAGGAGCTACACTACATATGCATGGGTATATGTGTAAAGGGCCATATCAGTGGACTGAACTGCAGAATGCCAGAATAAGGGGGGATAGCTAGTCCTGTCGAAGACTACGCTTCTGGCCACCTCCATCTTGCAGCATGTAGAAGAGAGTAGATGGTAAGTTCACCAAGTAGCATCGCATAGCATAATCCTACCCGGCGATCCCCTCCTCGTCGCCCTGTTAGAGAGCGATCACCGGGTTGTATCTGGCACTTGGAAGGGTGTGTTTTATTAAGTATCCAGTTCTAGTTGTCATAAGGTCAAGGTACAACTCCCGGTCGTCCTTTTACCGAGGGACACGGCTATTCGAATAGATAAACTTCCCTGCAGGGGTGCACCACATAACCCAACACGCTCGATCCCATTTGGCCGGACACACTTTTCTGGGTCATGCCCGGCCGCGGAAGATCAACACGTCGCAGCCCCACCTAGGCTCAACAGAGAGGTCAACACGCCGGTCTAAATCCTATGCGCGCAGGGGTCTGGGCCCATCGCCCATTGCACACCTGCACGTTGCGTGCGCGGCCGGAAGCAGACCTAGCCTAGTAGGCGTTCCAGTCCAATCCGGCGCGCGCCGCTCCGTCGCTGATGTCAAGAAGTGCTTCGGCTGATACCACGACGTCGGGATACCCATAACTACTCCCGCATAGATGGTTAGTGCGTATAGACCAAATGGCCAGACTCAGATCAAATACTCAGAACTCGTTAAGCGTGTTATTTATCCGCGAACGCCGACCAGGGCCAGGCCCACCTCTCTCCTAGGTGGTCTCAACCTGCCCTGTCACTCCGCCATAAAGTAACAGTCGGGGGCCGTCAGGAACCCAGGCCCACCTCTACCGGGGTGGAGCCACCTGTCCTTTCAGCCCCCTCATCAGAATCACTTGCGGGTACTCCTCGAGCCGACCCGACTTTAGTCACCACATGTGTCATGTATATAATGTATATAGGATATACCCGTGATCACCTCCCGAAGTGATCACGGCCCAGTAGTATAGCATGGCAGACGGACAAGAGTGTAGGGCCACTAATGGGTCACTAGCATCCTATACTAAGCAGTAGGATAGCAGGTAAGGGTAACAACTGTAGCAACAATGACAGGCTATGCATCAGGATAGGATAACGGAAAGCAGTAACATGCTACACTACTCTAATGCAAGCAGTATAGAGAAGAATAGGCGATATCTGGTGATCAAGGGGGGGGCTTGCCTGGAAGCTCTGTTGTACAGGAAGAAGGGTCGTCGGTGACGTAGTCGTACTCAGCGGCATCAGCGCCGGTCTCGGGGTCTACCGGAGAAGAAGAGGGGGAAGAAACAGTAAATACGGAGCAAACAAAGCATCACAAAACATAACATGGCAATACGCGGTGCTAGGTATGCTCTAACGCGGTGGAAGGTGATACCGGCGAAGGGGGAAACATCCGGGAAAATATCCCCGGTGTTTCGCGTTTTCGGACAGATGAATCGGAGGGGAAAAGTTGCGAGTTTTCTATGCTAGGGATGTGTGGCGGACGAACGGGCTGCGTATCCGGATTCGTCTCGTCGTTCTGAGCAACTTTCATGTACAAAGTATTTTCATCCGAACTACGGATTATTTAATATTAATTTTCAAAGTTTTAAATGATTTTCTAATTTCTGGATTTAATTTAATTCAAAATTATATTAGTATTTAAATGCTATAGGTGCACAAGAAGTGTACCCAGAAGTGTGCACCTGAGGCCGACAGGTGGGGACAGTTGACTAAGTCAACTACCTAGTCAGCACCTAGTCAGCAGAGGCTGACAGGTGGACCCGAGGGTGCTGACGTAGCGGTCAGTAGGTCAACATTGACCAGTCAACTAGCAGGTGGGGACCACCTGACAGTGACACATGTATTTAGCAGGTATATATTTTAAAATTTCCCTAATTAGCTGGCAGGGCCCACATGTCATACACCAGTTTATTCATAGGTTTATTTTTAAACAGGGTTAGTTTAGTTGGTGGGCCCCTGGCGTCAGTGAGTGATTAGGGGGGAATTACTCGCTAATGATAGCCACGTCACCGGATTAGCGTCCGCGACGAGCTACAGAGCGGCGGCGGTGCTGGACCTCGCCGGAAACGGCGCACAGGGGGCCGTTCGTCGCGTGGGTGGGCTCCCTGGGATGGCCGCAGTGCGGCGCGTCCGGCTGTGGCGGTGGCGTTTTCTGCGGCGACGGGGCTTGGGTGGCGGCGGCGATGGTGGTGCGGGCATGGGGCGCGCAAGGGGAGGGGCGAGCGGCAGGCTGCGGCCGCTGGCTTGGCCGCGGCCGGAGGCAGAGCAGAGCGAGGGAAAGTAGGAGCAGGCCGGAGCGAGCGGGTGCCAGGAGTGAGAGGCGACGGCGCGGGGCGAGGCCACGGGGGGCACGGGCCTCGGCGACCAGAGCGGGGGGAGGCGCGCGTGGCGCCTGGTGCGGTGGTGCTCGTCCGCGCGGCGAGGGGCACGACGGGCGGCGCGGTGAACGCAGGGGAAAGAGGAGGAGGGAAATGGGGGGAGGCTCACAGCGTTGCCGAGAAGGGGGTCGGCGTGGCTTGAGGACGCGAGTCGGGGAAGGAGACGAGGAGGCGACGCGAGGTCCGGCGACGGTGAGGTCTTCGGGCGGCAGTGGTGGCGTACGACGGCCCGAGGAGGAAGCCCAGCACGGGGCGGCGTCGTGGGGGCGTTTTGGCTCGTACGTGTGGTCGGGGGCGAGGAAGTGGTCGACGACGAGGCGTGCGACGAGCTCCTATGC
>NC_057814.1:403193322-403215094 GCF_018294505.1 Triticum aestivum | reverse complement strand
CTTTTAGTTGTTGTTTATTCTAGTGTTGACAATATACCAAAGTGGCACCTAAATTGATGTCACGAATTATGCCACTGCCACATTAATTTTGCTACCCAAAGTAAAATAGTTTCGTAATTAATTATTATTTAAAAGTATGTAAATAATAGTTTTCGCTACTGTTTTATTCGTCTTAGAGTATTTAAGCATTCTATAAAAGTGTGGCTTCTCCACCATAATTACCTATGCAATATTTGATTCACTCCGAACATTTTAGTTTTAATATTTGGAAAAAAATTGTTTGCTTGATTTTGAATTTGAATTTGAATCGGTTTCGAACTAACGCGAGATTAGCAATAGTACTCGAAGCGACGTGGCATCATTAGCAGAGAATTACTGTAGCTTAATTATCCGGGCGTCACAAAACCTTTGCTTGGATTGCATTGCGAGCAGCCCTTCCGCCCATGCCGGTGGACTCCCTTGACATCGTGTCTTGGCTAGAGTCTTCAGGGGGCTTCTGTGTTGGATCGACGTATCGTGCCCTAATTCTGGTGTGGACTGTGGAAAGCGCCGCTTTCCCTAAAGATCAAAATCTTCGTTTGGTAGCTTTTGCACGAACACCTCCCCTTGGGAATGGATCTGGCCAAGCCCCATGGCCCTAGTGATGAGTTGTGCACGCTGTGTAGTGTCCCCGAGTCTGGGATCCATATTTTCTTTTCGTCCCCCGTGTCAGCTTCCTATGGAGCTTTGTCCAGGAAGCTCTAGGGCCTAAATGGCAGGCTTCAGACTTTGGACAATTTCTAGAAGCGTAGGCCAACCGTAATGATAGAAGGAGACGCCTCTTTTGGTTAGTGTTCATGACTTTGGCTTGGACTCTCTGGATGACGCGTAACAAGATGGTGATTGAGAGGTTTTTTTTTTAAATGTGCCACTGACTTCGTGTTTAAATTTCCAGCGTTCCTGCAGCACTGACACCCGCTTTCTAGACAGTAGGACAGGGAGCGGCTAGGCAACACGGCGCATGGCTTCGTCGCCTAGCTAGTAGTCCCGCGGGTCCATGGAGCCTTGTATCACCTTTCTTTTTCTTTTGGGCACGTATTGTTGCCCCAACACACTTATTTTTTTCTTTCCAGCCCTTGAACATGTTTTATATAGATGTGGTGGTGTGTTTTATATATACTTCCTCCGTCTCAAAATAAGTGTCTCAACTTTAATATAACTTTGTAGTAAAATTAATACAAAGTTGAGACACTTATTTTAAGATGGAGCGAGTATAAACAAGGGAGGAAGGTTGTTTCGTGAGGGGTTATATATAGTCGCATGCATATAAAGGGGGTGCATGCGAAAGCGTGCCGTACTTCATGCCCCTCTCCGCCTACGTGCATATACATATAGGGTTCCTCTACAAATGGATTTTTAGTATTTCCGTACAGATACCGACTTAGAGCAACTCTAGCAGACCCCGCAAAACGCCGGCCCGCAAAACGCGTATGCAGTTCGCGCAAAACAGCTTTTGCGGGCCGGCGCGAGCTGGCACAGATGCAGACCCCCCAAACGGATCCGTAAAAAAGTATATTCGCGGAATATGCTTTTTTACGGGTCGGCTATGCGAGTTCTGCTCTTTGCGCCGCTGCATCCCCGCATATCATGAGTCCGCAAATCTCAAATCCAACATAATTCAACAATCGAAAACAAACTGAATTATTCAAATCAAACATAAAACAATAATCATCCGCATTACAAATAATTATTCAAATCACCGTAGCAAACTAAAAATAATGCAATACAAAACTTGTCATGAATACAAATACAAATGAGTACAAAAATTAGTCGCTGTCCAGCCCTTTGCCAATGGTGCTCAATGAGATCTTCCTGAAGTTGAAAGTGTCTGTCTGCATTTTCAATCTCCTTGTATGTCTGAAGAAAAGCTCTAATGCGGTTTGGGTCTCTAGCTGGTTTGACACGGCTACCCACATTATCGTAAAAGAATTCTAAGTCCATTCCTCTCTCATCTTCAAGAATCATATTGTGCAGGATAACACAGCAAGTCATGATGTTCTTCAGGGTTTTCTTATCCCAAAAACGAGCAGGACCTCGGACAATGGCAAACCTAGATTGCAAAACACCGAATGCTCTTTCAATGTCTTTTCGGGCTGCCTCTTGCACCCTTGCAAATTCACATTGTTTTTTTGTTTTGGGTTCTTTGATGCTCTTGACAAATGTGCACCAAGGAGGATATATACCATCTGCAAGATAGTACCCCTTTGTGTATTCATGCCCATTGATAGTGTAGTTGCAAGCAGGAGCATCACCACTAGCAAGCCTAGCAAACAAATGAGAGCGTTGCAACACATTGATATCACTGAGTGTGCCGGGCATACCAAAAAAGCAATGCCAAATCCATAAATCCTCGGATGCTACGACCTCTAGCACAATTGTTGCATCACGAGACTTGCCACAATACATTCCTTGACAAGCCTTGGGGCAATTTTTCCAATTTCAATGCATACAATCAATGCTACCTAGCATCCCAGGCCAACCTCTCCTCTCATTAGCTGCCATCAATTTTTTTTTGTCATCTTCATTTGGTGCCCGAAGATACTCGGGACCAAAGACACGGACGATCACTTTCGCAAATCTACGCACAGACTCAATTGTGCTATCTTCACCAATGCGAAGATACTCATCGGCATACTCAGCCGGAACGCCATATGCAATCACCCGCATAGCTGCGGAGATTTTTTGATATGCACTAAATCCCTTTAAGCCCGCGGCATTCCTTCTCTGAGTGAAATACCGGCAATTTGCCTCGCAAGCTTCAACAATTTTCACAAAAAGGGATCGGCGCATTCGGTACCTTCTGCGGAAGAGGTGTGCAGGATATGTAGGATTCTCCGAAAAATAATCTTGCATCAACATCTCGTTTCCAAGATGGCGATTCCGCGGAATGCACAGACGCCCGACAGTAGATCCTCGCCTCCTCTTTCGGTACTCGTCTTCATGCTCCTTCACGGCAAGCGCCATGACCAATGTTTGCTGCCGAAAGTTCGCAAGCATGGTCTCCACATCCGAGTCGTCCGAATCGGACAAATCGGATAGCAAGAACTTCTCGCACGGGGTCAACTCCATCTACACGCACGCCGGCGCGTCAATCTACTACACAGCTCGCGAAAATCATAAAAAGGGGGACTAACCGGTGGTGCGCTCGGCGATGGTCGATCCCAGCGGCGGCGGTGACTGGGGCCGGCTCTTCTCGCCGGATCCGGAGGGGCGGTGCAGTGGCTCGGCGCGGGAGGGTGTGGGGCGGCCCCGCGGAGCGATTCCGCCCGCAGATATGGCCGGAATCGCCGGCGGCGGGCGGGCGGAAGCAAGGGCGGGCGGCGGCGGAAGGAAGGGGGAAAAGAGCGCGGGCTGAAATGTCCCTCCCGCCAACTGCTTCTCTGTGATGCAGGGCACCGCAGCCGCGAGGGGGAAACCCGCGTTTTCCCGTGTTGGGGCCGGAAATTTGCCGCGCCCCCTAAATTTTTTTGCGGGCCGGGGCGGGATGCGGGGTCTGGTCGGGCAGGCTTTCCGGCCCGCACCCGCATTTTGGCGGTTATTTTGCGGGCCGGGGGCGGATGTGGGGTCTGCTAGAGTTGCTCTTAGCTGGCTGGCCGACGTGTAGTGAAAATAACGATTTCATCTCTCTATACCGATTATCCAAGCTAGGGCTAGTAGACAAGTACACGTCGCTGCTCCAATTTATGTGCCACCGCTGATCTCGCTTTCCATGGAGGCGAGGTCCCCTTCAACCCCTCCATCGTTGCCTCCCTTCTTACAAGTGTTCTAACTCTCCTCAGCTAATGTAACTTTCTAGTACGACAACTGTAGCAGAGCTAGTGCGTACAATGTTGCATGCCTCCTTTTTACCTGGGGCGCTTGCAGTGCAAGACGTACAGATACATGTACTAAGAATTAGTAACTATTAAACGGTGATCGATATCTCTTATCTTTCCAATCCCTAACTTATCTAAAAGTAACAGCCATTATTTCGGCAAGTACACATCAACAGGTCCTCTTCTAGCCTGCTGCTGTCTAAGTTTTAACTACACTTTGGAAGCAAAAAAGTTTTATTCAACTACTCTCTCTCTCTCTCTCTCTCTCTCTACCCCAGACCACCACCAGCTAGATGAGTACCACTTGCACCAATCAGAGTCTCATTCTCCACAACGCTGTGCAGTCCAGTCCTGTTTGGCTGTGTCACTGTGTGTGGCGCCGTGTATGTGTAGCTAGGGCTAGTGGTGTAGCTAGCGCCTTGTACAAGCTAGGACTGGTGCTTCTCCAGTCCTCCTCTTCTCCCTCTACCTAGCTTGCTTCTGCTATAAAGGGCGCCGGCTGAGGCAGGGTAATCGATAGGGAGGGAGGCGAGATGACTCGATCAAGGCCGACGACCACCATGGGGGGATCCGTACCAGACCACCACCAGCAGCAGCACGACGGGGAGGTGGACGGCGGGCAGCTGCAGCACGGCGGCGAGCACGTGGAGACGGTGATGCCCGGGTTCCGTTTCCACCCGACGGAGGAGGAGCTGATCGAGTTCTACCTCCGTCGCAAGGTGGACGGCAAGCGCTTCAACATCGACCTCATCGCCTCCGTCGACCTCTACCGCTACGACCCATGGGATCTCCCCGGTACTGCCCAACAACGAATCCACCTAATTATAATCATGGCTAGCTAGCTTCCCACCGCGTACATGATTTCATGCATGTGACTCGGGATCCCTTTAATTAACTCGTCTCGTTGATTTCATGTGACCTCCACCTTCATTCTCACCTTTTCCTTTCCCGCCTCTCCCCATCTCCATGGGTGCACGGGTCGATTGTATTGCGGGGATAAATCATGGCAGCACTGGCGTCGATCGGGGACAAGGAGTGGTTCTTCTATGTGCCTCGGGACCGCAAGTACCGGAACGGCGACCGGCCGAACCGGGTGACGCCGTCAGGGTACTGGAAGGCCACGGGGGCGGACAGGATGGTGAAAGTCGTGGAGGGCAACCGCTCCATCGGCCTCAAGAAGACGCTCGTCTTCTACGTCGGCAAGGCACCCAAGGGCCTCCGCAGCAGCTGGATCATGAACGAGTACCGCCTGCCACACGGTGAAACCGAACGGTACCAAAAGGTAACCCTAGTAATTTTTTCTTGAGTATAGGTACTACCAGTAATTCATTATTAGCAAATCTTTATGCTGATTATGTAAAGCATTAGATTTTAGTTTTCTTTTTAACTGCAAAAAAACAAGATCTGGTTTTGAGTTTTCGCTTTGTACTTCACCTTAAATTGGGTTTGATTAACTTGACCCGAACAAAATTAAGTTGCCCCCTTGAGCTGTGATAGGTAATCTGAGCAACCGAATGAATTTGGTTGCGCTCAACTTTTGGAAGCTTCGCGAGATCTTGTTGCAAAAGCATAAAGTGCGTGTTAGCTCGTCAGCTGAAGATGCGTCCCCTCACGAAATAATTCCGTTCACTGTTGGAGTTGAGATATGATATGATCCATGACTAGAGCGCTTGCTTTCGAATACTTGCCGGCATGTGTTTGCAAATATTATTGGCCAGCACGTATTGTCCGGTGAAATAAAGGTGTAGAAGGTGCGTAATATAAGTAGTGAAAATTACATGAGCAAGAATTTAGCCAAGGTCTCAAATTCTCCATGGCTTCTACTCTACCTATAAACAGTTATACACACATGCACGCGTGTACATCGCTCTTTGTAGTTTTATAGGTGCTTGCAAAATTTCTTTGTAGCCACAATTTTTCCTTGTATCCCTGCCCAACAAACTTAGGAGATCTCGGTCACTGGACCCGGAATTGTTTTTAGGGTATATACATGTTAGTTAGTGCCCAGATTTGTGTAACATTTTTTTTGAAGGAGTATGATATTTTGGCTTAATTTTGGTTGGCTGTGACTTTGGCAATGAGATTATGCCCACCCTACTTACATTTCTTTCACAGTTCTTGCCAGAATTTTGTCAAATGTTGGTTCAAGGAATCTCTTGCCAATTCTTGGTAGCCATAGTTGGCAAAAAATACATCTAGGGCATATATAGGTTCCAACGTTTTAAGATGTGCATATGTGGTAACCAACCCAAAAAAGTACGTACAGCTCCTTCGCATTTCCTTTGATCATACTCCCTCCGTCCCAAAATAAGTGACTCAAGTTTGTAATAACTTTGTTCTAAAACTAGTACAAAGTTGAGTCATTTATCTTGAGACGGAGGGAGTATATAGCAGGAATACCCACCTCCTTCAGTTCCAACTCTTCGCAGTCGATAGGTAAAGCCATTTTGCTGTACTACTATAGGCTTATATGACCTCTGATGGCTGCTTAATAATTTGGGAACTTATATGTAGTACTTTTGCTTTGTTTTGTGAAACAAAATGTGTATAGCAACTTAGTAAGTTTATTTTTAGTTCACGTGACACTGAACAGTTTAATTATCTAGAATGCATATGTTACCTTAATTAAGATTATATCTTGGTTAACTTGTACTCTTATTTTATTGCCCATTTTATCTTTTTAGAAAGTAAATATTCCAACTCATGCATCCTCTTGCATGTATGTATATATCAGGAAATTTCGCTCTGCCGGGTCTATAAACGCCCAGGGATTGACGACAACTTCCACCTCACCGGCACAACAACAAGGTCGCCTGGCTCCAGAGCGGCGGCAACCAGGCACAGTACAGCAGCGCACCGGACGTCAGTGGCAACTCATCGCCAGCAGCCGCCAGTGTTTGTCGAGGGTGGCGGTCACCACTCATCATCTGCTCTCAAGGCGTATAACGCGCACACGACCCAAGGAACAAATGCAGCCGGCACCATGGCATCACTGTCGGCGGCAGCGGCAGGGGCGCCGCCGCCGGCAATGTTTCGGTCGACGGCCTCTGTAGCCTCGCTGAGCTCCACGACCTCGACAGAGGAGGATGGCACATCGCTCTACCACCACCACCTCAAAGGACACAACAACCCAGCAGTAATGCAACTGCATTCTTCCACGCACGCCACGCTGCTCAACACCAATTCCTCGGCAATGGCGACCATCCCGATCGATGAGCTGAGTCGGGCGATTGGGTCCTACAGCCAAGCTTCAAACCCTAACCAGCCCACGGCGCCACTGCAAGGCCCTTTGCTTAACTTCCCTAGCTTGGAGAAGATCTGGGACTGGAACCCTCTCCTAGAATCTCCAAAGGTTTGCACAAGCTTCAAGTAACTTCTTAGTTGCATGAATGGATCAATGCACCTATCATATATATGCCTCCCATTATTTGTATACTTATGTATATGTAGACAATTATCCGGGCTAGGACAAGGCTATATATGTAATGGAATAGGTAACAAATTAAGGCGGTTCTAGTCCCATGCAATTAATTGGTGTAACACTGTCTGTGCATTTCAATTCCGAATAAAGGTTAATCAAAATTATAGATATGTGATCCAATCATTTCCCTTCATAATAATCTTGATTTAAATTAAGTATGCACAGATAGACGTGTACATAGTTTTTCAGGATGCGGCCATGAAAGTATCCAATTTACTATCTCTAAGGCAAGTGTAGTTCTTTCTAGGTTGACCGAGTTGCATGATCTTAAGCTCGTAGCTATACTAAAAATATATGTGCTACTTTAATCCTTTAAAATGTGTAGTTGACGAGTTGAGCATTTCTAATCCTTAAATAGCAACATCGTTTCTAGCACGAGCAATTGTTCTATTACCATTCGATCAAGAACCTATCGCTCAAATTCTTGACTTCAATTCAACATAATCTTGGTCATCCGAATTTGACACTCCCAATAAATGTATATGCCAGTATGTATTTAGTTACATAAAAAGTGTGTATATGATCGTATGCTTAATATGGGTTGATATTTTTCTGGATAATGATGAAAACAGTACTAATTATTCCCATCGATATCCAAACATGTCTTTCTATACCTCGATATATCTGGACTTTTGTATTGAGATCATTCCATAAATATGGGTTGCGGCTGCCGGAACTGCAATATCCGCTCGGTGTCTGTATCATTTTTTACCAACAAACTAACTTTATGGAATGAGTATAAACATAGTACAATAGATTGAGAAAAGAAAACAAACACAAAAATATACTAGTTTCCTGATAAAATGTTCCGAGCATGACAGTGTCTCTAGCTCCACCCACATTGCAACGTCCCTCCAACCCTCCGTTGAAAAATTGAAGAAGACCAAACCTACACTTGCTGGACAAAGAAGGTTTCACTAAGCTTCATGAGATTCCCATACAAATAGGTGGGAGCGTATGATTTTTGAATGCATTGTGTCAAAGGGACACTCCCCCTTCAAACAAATGATGCTAAACCATTGTTACCACGCTGGGTTGTCAAAGAAGATGACCAAGAGCAAAATGGCATGAGGAATATATTTGTTAAATTGGCAAAATGACTGCCAACAAAACATCAAGATAAACGAGAGAAAATTAGGGCATTTGTTTGTTATTCTCCATGACTGCTAGTCATTTGCTCAAAGAAACCTTATTATAGTAGATGGGTCATAGATATATGTAGTTTTTCTTTTGCACAAAGAAACCTTATTTAGATAAGCTTAACTAGAGGCCCGAACGCCCCAAATATAAGTGAGGTACATGCGAATTAGGTAAGAAAATACATAAAATATACATCCATGCTCATAGCACTCAAGTGTACAAGGAAAACATTTTGTTGTCATGGCATGCCCGAATAAGTTGCCACATACTAGCTTGATGGTGTATCCCTTTGCGTGGACCATCGTTGATCTAGGAGACACTCACCATCACTAGCGAGAGACAGTTGTCGGCCACCACCGGCTGCGAGGATGAACATCGGGATAAGCTGCCTCCAACAAATCTCTGGGATTGGAGTGGGGATCGGAGGAACAAAATGCCGACATCACTGTGGGTAGTGTTTGCACCATCAAACAAGACTATCATCAAATTACATAAAGCACAAGAGCGGTAGAACAACCCCCTAGAATGGTAAGTGGTTACTAAAAGGATTAAGATAAAAGCCATTAAACTCAGTGCTCCACCACCAAATTCAGCAAGAACCATGACATGGGACCTCAGGGAAGGAGGTTGGAGTGGGCACTCATGGCAAAAGAATGAGAAGTAAGTGAAACTATTTGCATGCCCCAAATCAATTTCCTCTATAACTTCAAAAATTGGAGATTTGACATCAAATGAGAGACACCAATAGAAATTGAGAGATGGAACTACTGACTAATTTGGAGAGCTTAGAAAACATGTTGTTTCATTACCAAATAAGGGAATTGGATAAGTAAACATTGTAGAATGAATCATGCAACGCCATGGATTTGCGCTCTGGTCTCGTGCCTCCAGGTTGCGTACCTCATTTTAGCTCCCACCCACACCATGATTCCATAGCGGATCAAAGAAACACGCCCAAAGATGCCCAAGATCTAAGAGCTCATAAGTTCCAATCCCGAGCAATGCTGGTAATAGAAAGGTTTAGAGCTTTAGATCTGATCTCCAAAAGGCATGTGTCCATCTCGTTCTAACCGCCATGGCCAGAGCCTGATAGAACATTTCCTACGATTAAGGGAAATGTATTAATATCAAGAAGATATTAATACAACCAAGACACCAAGAGCTACTCAACACAACGAGGATTCACATAGCCAAATTATTACGGAAGAAAAAAAAGATCAACAGAGCAACTTCAGCAAACGTCGGGATCAAACCTCAATGATGGTAACTTAGGGTTCCAAGACCAACGTCTCCAGGAAGGGAACGATGCACGAAGGGCGTCATCGTTAGCTAGACCCAACCAACGAGGACACATCATGGCTTTTTTCTCCGAAGAGAAGTCTCAAAAAATCCATGTGATGCCTTCAAGAAGGTAACATCGCATGACTGGTGGTCTTCTTCCAGAAGTTCTAGAATGTATTGAAACTGGTGATCATGCCAATGTTCCATGAGTTCTACATTGGAACCTTTGACATGTCTCGTATAAACTATGGGGTCATGATAACCCACAAGTATAGGGGATCAATTGTAGCCTCTTTCGATAAGTAAGAGTGTCGAACCCAACGAGGAGCTAAAGGTAGAACAAATATTTCCTCAAGTTCTATCGACCATCGATACAACTCTACGCACGCTTAACGTTCGCTTTACCTAGAACAAGTATGAAACTAGAAGTACTTTGTAGGTGTTGTTGTATAGGTTTGAGAGATAATAAAGAGCATGTAAATAAAAACTAGGGGCTGTTTAGGTAAAGAAGCAATAAAGTTAGTATAGCGAGTGTGGAAAGGTGATGGTAGGAGTTGCGAAATTGTCCCTAAGCAATTGACTACTTTACTAGACCGATAGCAAGTTTTATGTGGGAGAGGCCACTGCTAGCATGTCATCCCTGACTTGGAATTCTATGCACTTATGGTTGGAACTATTAGCAAGCATCCGCAACTACTAACGTTCATTAAGGTAAAACCCAACCATAGCATTAAGATATATTGGCCCCCTTCAATCCCGTATGCATCAATTTCTATGCTAGGTTGAAGCTTCTGTCACTCTTGCCCTCCAATACATAGTCTTATCAACATACAACTAACCCTATGGTGTGATCCACGCGCGCGCTCATATGATGGGCACCAAAGAACAGCAACATAACCACAAGCAAATTAAACCAATCATAGCAATTCACCAATTACCGATAGGACAACGAAAATCTACTCAGACATCATAGGATGACAACACATCATTGGGTAATTATATGAAGCATAAAGCACCATGTTCAAGTAGAGGGTATAGCGGGTTGCGGGAGAGTGGACCGCTGTAGATAGATGGGGAAATGTGATGAAGATGTTGGTGAAGATGACGGAGGTGTTGGTGTAGATTGCGGTGACGATGATGGCCCCGGCGGCGTTCCTGCGCCACCGAAAGAGAGGGGGAGAGAGCCCCCCTTCTTCTTCTTCCTTGACCTTCTCCCTAGATGGGAGAAGGGTTTCCCCTTTGGTCCTTGGCTTCCATGGCATGGGAGGGGCGAGAGCCCCTCCGAGATCGGATCTGTCTCTCTGTCTCTCTCTGTTTCTGCGCTCCCTGATTCTGGCCTTTCACCGTTTCTTATATTCCCGGAGATCCGTAACTCCGATTGGGTTGAAATTTGAACACGATTTTTATCCGGATATTGGCTTTCTTGCGGCGAAAGAAGGGCACCAACCGCCTTACGGGGTGGCCATGAGGGTCAGGGGCGCGCCCACCCCCTGGGACGCGCCCCCTGCCTCGTGGCCCCCTCGGGCATCGTCTCGCGTTGATTCTTCTTCCCAAAAATCACATATATTCCAAAAATAATCTCCGTCAATTTTTATCCCGTTTGGACTCCATTTGATATGGATTTTCTGCGAAACAAAAAACATGCAACAAACAGGAACTAGCACTGGGCACTGGATCAATATGTTAGTCCCAAAAATAGTATAAAAAGTTGCCAAAAGTATGTAAAACTTGTAGAATATTGGCATGGAACAATCAAAAATTATAGATACGACGGAGACGTATCAGCATCCCCAAGCTTAATTCCTGCTCGTCCTCGAGTAGGTAAATGATAAAAAAGATAATTTTTGATGTGGAATGCTACCTAGCATAATCTTGATCACATAATCTAATCATGGCATGAATATTAAGACACGAATGATTCAAAGCAATAGTCTATCTTTTGACATTAAGACAACAATATTTCAAGCATACTAATAAAGCAATCATGTCTTTTCAAAATAATATGGCCAAAGAAAGTTATCCCTACAAAATCATATGGTCCGGCTATGCTCCATCTTCACCACACAAAATATTCAAATCATGCACAACCCCGATGACAGGCCAAGCAATTGTTTCATAGTTTTGATGTTCTCAAACCTTTTCAACTTTCACGCAATACATGAGCGTGAGCCATGGATATAGCACTATAGGTGGAATAGAATATGATGATGGTGGTTGTGTGGAGAAGACAAAAAAAGGAGAAAGTCTCACATCAACGCGGCTAATCAACGGGCTATGGAGATGCCCATCAATTGATGTCAATGCGAGGAGTAGGGATTGCCATGCAATGGATGCACTAGAGCTATAAGTGTATAAAAGCTCAAACTGAAACTAAGTGGGTGTGCATCCAACTTGCTTGCTCATGAAGACCTAGGGCGTTTGAGGAAGCCCATCGTTGGAATATACAAGCCAAGTTCTATAATGAAAATTTCCACTAGTATATGAAAGTGATAACTCAAGAGACTCTCTATATGAAGAACATGGTGCTACTCTGAAGCACAAGTGTGGTAAAAGGATAGTAACATTGTCCCTTCTCTCTTTCCTCTCATTTTTTTTATTTTCTCTCTCTTTTTTTAGGCTCTTTGGCCTCTCTTTTTTTTGGGCTTCTTTGGCCACTTTTATTTTGATAACCTCACATGGGACAATGTTCTAATAATGATGATCATCACACTTTTATTTACTTACAACACAATATTACAACTCGATACTAGAACAAAGATATGACTCTATATGAATGCCTCCGGCGGTGTACCGGGATGTGCAATGATCTAGCGTAGCAATGACATCAAAAAACGGACAAGTCATGAAAACATCATGCTAGCTATCTTACGATCATGCAAAGCAATATAACAATAAATGTTCAAGTCATGTATATGATGATGATGGAAGTTGCATGGCAATATATCTCGGAATGGCTATGGAAATGGCATGATAGGTAGGTATGGTGGCTGTTTTGAGGAAGATATAAGGAGGCTTATGTGTGATAGAGCGTATCGTATCACGGGGTTTGGATGCACCGGCGAAGTTTGCACCAACTCTCGAGGTGAGAAAGGGCAATGCACGGTACCGAAGAGGCTAGCAATGATGGAAGGGTGAGAGTGCGTACAATCCATGGACTCAGCATTAGTCATAAAGAACTCACATACTTATTGCAAATATATTAGTCATCAAAACAAAGTACTACGCGCATGCTCCTAGGGGATAGATTGGTAGGAAAAGACCATCGCTCGTCCCCGACCGCCACTCATAAGAAAGACAATCAATAAATAAATCATGCTCCGACTTTGTTACATAACGGTTCACCATACGTGCATGCTACAGGAATCACAAACTCCAACACAAGTATTTCTACAATCCACAATTACCCACTAGCATGACTCTAATATCACCATCTTTATATTGCAAAACTATTGCAAGGAATCAAACATATCCTATCCAGTGATCTACAAGTTTTATGTAGGATTTTATGACTAACCATGTGAATGACCAATTCCTGTCATCTCTCTAAATAGATATAAGTGAAGCAAGAGAGTTTAATTATTTCTACAAAATATATGCCCACGCTCTAACAAATATAAGTGAAGCAAAAGAGCATTCTACAAATGGCGGTTTTCTATGTGTACGGAAACAGGCAATCCAAACTTCAAATGATATAAGCGAAGCACATGAAGCATTCTATAAAGCCATACTCAAAAGATATAAGTGAAGTGCAATGAGAATTCTATAAATCAACCATGAACTATCTCATACCAGCATGGTTCATCAAAGAAAAGTGAAAACTAAATGCAAAAGACGCTCCAAGATTTGCACATATCGCATGAACGAAACGAATCCGAAAACATACCGATACTTGTTGAAGAAAGATGGGATGCCTTCCGGGGCATCCCCAAGTTTAGATGCTTGAGTCTCCTTCAATATTTACTTGAGGTGCCTTGGGCATCCCCAAGCTTGAGCTCTTGCCTCTCCTTCTTCTCCTCACATCGAGACATCCTCGATCTTCGAACACTTCATCTACACAGAACTCAACAGAAAATTCGGTAAGATCCGTTAGTATAATAAAGCAAATCACTACTCTAAGTACTGTTGCAAACCAATTCATATTTTGTTTTTGCATTGTAGCTACTGTAATATAACTTTTCCATGGCTTAATCCACTGATAGAAATCGATAGTTTCATCAAAACAAGCAAACTATGCATCAAAAACAGAATCTGTCTTAAACAGGACAGTCTGTAGTAATCTGAACATTCACCATACCTATGTACTCCAAAAATTCTGAAAACAATAGGAAAAATAAAGAATTTGTATAGAAAGACAGTGCAAAAAGTTTTAGATCCGTTTGACGTTCCAGTAAAAAATGTAAAATCGCGCACTACAGCCAAAGTTTCTGTTTTGCACCGCACAAACCAACAAGCAATCTAAACATCCTAAAGGCAAACCTTGGCACATTATTTTTATTTTTAAACTTTATAAAAGCACACAATAGAAATAAATGACTCTCTAAAACTTCCGGGTTGTCTCCCTGGCAGCGCTTTCTTTAAAGCCATTAAGCTAGGCATATAGTGCTCAAGTAATGGATCCACCCGGATCCCAAGGTATATCAAAGCCAATTTTAATTAACAATGATTTGTGATTTAGTAGTGAGCACAAAGTAACATATATCATGCAACAATGAAGTCTAACTCTCTTCCTATGCATCGGCATGTCATAAATGAACAATTCATGCACACATAGTAAAGGCCAATGCATAGTATAAATAGTTTCTTGCAATTTTATCGTGTGGGAAACATAGAGAGGTGGAGATATAGTTCCTCTCTCATAATAATTGCAAGTAGGAGCAGCAAGCACATGCATATTATATCTATCAAAATCATCATGCGTAGTAGTAAAACGCAACACATCTATATAATCCTTAATAAGGGCAAACTTCTCCGATATAGTGTAGTCGGGAGAATTCAATAAGATAATAGGATTATCATGCGTGGGTGCAATAGCAACAATTTTATGTTTAACATAAGGAACTATAGCAAGTTCATCTCCATAAGCATAATTCATATTGGCATCTTGGCCACAAGCATAGCAAGCATCATCAAAAAGGGATATTTCAAAAGAATCAACGGGATCATAGCAATTATCATGGCATTCATCCTTCGGTAAGAACGAAGGGACATTAAATAATATATGAGTTGGAGAGTTACTCTCATTAGAAGGTGGGCACGGGTAGCTAATCCGCTCTTCCTCCTTTTGTTCTTCGCTCTCCTCATCATCTTTTTCATCCAATGAGCCCACAGTTTCATCAATTCCTTCTTCCATAGACTCCTGCAAAATATTAGTCTTTTCTTGGACAGCGGAGGAGTCCTCAATATATGGTTTAACATAGGCATTAGAAGCATAATTATCATAACAATATTTAAGTATGAAAAAAAATTCAGATTTGTAAAGAGTAGCATCATACTTTCCAATCAAAGAAGCAATTTCATAAGCACCCTTAAAAGCAACAAATTCTTCAATTTGTTGAACATCATAGTAATTATAAACACCCTTAGCATATGAAGATACGATTCCATTATCTCTAAACTCACATTGGTAGGGAAGGTGTTTCTTAGGGTTTTCAGAACAACAAGTAAAATCATATATTTCACATAAATTCCAAGCATAGCATTGCAAAAGATGAATGTGATCCAGTAAAAGTTTCCCTTTTTGAGATAAGTGGTGTCGCACATAACAAGCATGCTCATCTAAAGATTTGCCCTCAACTAAGCTAGTTGGGGTTTCAGTCCGAGCACATAGGGATCGAAGATGATCCAAGTATTAAGCTTCAGTAGTGTGATAGATTTTGAGTGGTTCTTCAACCATTGGTGTAGTAGGTACAACTAATTTTTTTGGTATTTTGCGTTTCCTACCCATAACTAAAGATAGAAAACAAGAGCACAAAATAAAAACTACTTAGTGATAAAGCAAACAAGCACACACGAGAATATTCACCCCACGCTATAACTCCCCGGCAACGGCGCCAGAAAAAGGTCTTGATAACCCACAAGTATAGGGGATCAATTGTAGCCTCTTTCGATAAGTAAGAGTGTCGAACCCAACGAGGAGCTAAAGGTAGAACAAATATTCCCTCAAGTTCTATCGACCACCGATACAACTCTACGCAAGCTTAACGTTTGCTTTACCTAGAACAAGTATGAAACTAGAAGTACTTTGTAGGTGTTGTTGGATAGGTTTGCAAGATAATAAAGAGCACGTAAATAAAAACTAGGGGCTGTTTAGGTAAAGAAGCAATAAAGTTAGTATAGCGAGTGTGGAAAGGTGGTGGTAGGAGTTGCGATATTGTCCCTAAGCAATTGACTACTTTACTAGACCGATAGCAAGTTTTATGTGGGAGAGGCCACTGCTAGCATGTCATCCCTGACTTGGAATTCTATGCACTTATGGTTGGAACTATTAGCAAGCATCCGCAACTACTAACGTTCATTAAGGTAAAACCCAACCATAGCATTAAGATATATTGGTCCCCTTCAATCCCGTATGCATCAATTTCTATGCTAGGTTGAAGCTTCTGTCACTCTTGCCCTCCAATACATAGTCTTATCAACATACAACTAACCCTATGGTGTGATCCACGCGCGCGCTCATATGATGGGCACCAAAGGACAACAACATAACCACAAGCAAATTAAACCAATCATAGCAATTCACCAATTACCGATAGGACAACGAAAATCTACTCAGACATCATAGGATGGCAACACATCATTGGATAATAATATGAAGCATAAAGCACCATGTTCAAGTAGAGGGTACAATGGGTTGCAGTAGAGTGGGCCGCTGTAGATAGATGGGGGAAGGTGATCAAGATGTTGGTGAAGATGACGGAGGTGTTGGTGTAGATTGCGGTGACGATGATGGCCCCAGCGGTGTTCCGGCGCCACCGGAAGAGAGGGGGAGAGAGCCCACCTTCTTATTCTTCTTCTTCCTTGACCTTCTCCCTAGATGGGAGAAGGGTTTCCCCTCTGGTCCTTGGCTTCCATGGCATGGGAGGGGCGAGAGTCCCACCGAGATTGGATCTGTCTCTCTGTCTCTCTCTATTTCTGCGCTCCCTGATTCTGGCCTTTCACCGTTTCTTATATTCCCGGAGATCCGTAACTCCGATTGGGTTGAAATTTGAACACGATTTTTATCCGGATATTTTCTTTCTTGCAGTGAAAGAAGGGCACCAACCGCCTTACGGGGTGGCCACGAGGGTCAGGGGCGCGCCCCCTGCCTCGTGGCCCCCTCGGGCATTGTCTCGCGTTGATTCTTCTTCCCAAAAATCACATATATTCCAAAAAAATCTCCGTCAGTTTTTATCCAGTTTGGACTCCGTTTGATATGGATTTTCTGCGAAACAAAAAACATGCAACAAACAGGAACTGGCACTGGGCACTGGATCAATATGTTAGTCCCAAAAATAGTATAAAAAGTTGCCAAAAGTATGTAAAACTTGTAGAATATTGGCATAGAACAATAAAAAATTATTAGATACAATGGAGACGTATCAGGTCATCACCCTTATCCCCAAAATAGTTGGGCTACATATATCCGCCACTTTCGACCTGTCACGGTGACTAATGTGCTTGAGCGCATTTTTTCAAAAGTGTGCGCGACCCGTCTAGCCCCTGTAGCAGAGCGCCTAGACCACCCCCTACAGACGGCTTTGCTTAAAGGGCGGCGGATACATGATGTGATCCTGGCCCTTCATGAGATTGTTCATGAGGTCAGGACGCGTGGTCGTAAGCGTGTCTTCCTCAAGTTGGACTTCCAGAAGGCCTATGATCGTCTAGATTGGTCCTTCTTGAGGTTGGTACTTCAGCATCGGGGCTTTGATGACAGATGGTGTTCATGGATCACGCAGTTGGTCCGATCTGGTAGGACTGCGATCAATATCAATGGCGAGGTGGGGCCTTCCTTCACGTCCTCTGTGGGAGTGAAGCAAGGCGACCCGATCTCTCCTCTCCTCTTCAACCTCACTGTTAACGCTCTGGCAGGCATCCTGGATAAAGCTAGGATGTCTGGCCACATATCAGGGGTTGTTGGCCATCTGATCCCGGAGGGTGGGATCACCCACCTCCAATATGCGGACGACACCATGATTATGGTGGAAGGGTCGGCCCTTGACATAATGAATCTTAAGTTCCTGCTCCTCTGCTTTGAGGTTGTGTCGATACTTAAGATCAACTTTGATAAGAGTGAGGTCGTCATTATAGGCTTCTCGGTAGATGAGGAGCAACGGATTGCGAATAACTTAAACTGTAGACGGGAAGCATTCCCCATCACTTACTTGGGAATGCCGATGGCCGACTCGAAGATTCTAATGAGTGCCTTTGATCCGTTAGTAGGACAAGTGGCGATGCGGGCCAAGCCCTGGCGCAGACGGTTTACGTCCAAGGGGAGTAAATCGATCCTTATTTATGCTAACCTTGCGAGTCTCCCCATGTTCTTGATGGGGATGTATATCCTACCAGAGGGCGTTCATGGCTCCTTTGATAAGGAGCTCGCGAGGTTCTTCTGGCAAGCATCAGACGACCGCCAGAAGTATCACATGGTCAAGTGGGCAGATATTTGCAGGCCAAAGGACCAGGGTGGTCTGGGCATTATGGCTTCTCGTCACATGAACGCTGCACTTATGCTACGATGGGTATGGCGGATCATGAGCGGCGAGGGAGGGTTGTGGCTATGGTTGATTCAAGCAAAATATCTGAGGGGTGAACCCCTCCTGGCGTGCTCCCGGTCGGGAGGTTCCCAGTTTTGGCGATCCATCCAAAAGATCAAGGAGGATATCCGCCTTGGGATTTCCTTCACTATAGGTAATGGGGACGGGACCCAATTCTGGTTAGACCCATGGATGGGTACCGAGCTCCTCAGAGTGGGATTCCCTACCCTATTCTCTATCTGCACGAACCCGTCTATCCTAGTTTCTACGGCGACACGATCGTGACAGTGGGATATCCGGTTCCGCCAGATGTTTGGGCAGGCAGAGCATGCTAAATGGACTAGACTATTGGCAGCTCTGCCTCTAGTGTTGCCGGATTATCCGGACACTGTATCATGGCGGCTCTCACCTTCGGGTGAGTTTTCCGTCAAATCCGCATATAAGGCTCTAGGTCGCCTTCCCGCTATCCCTTGGCTAGCCAACTTGTGGAAGGCCCCCATGCCCCTGAAGATAAAGATCTTTGTTTGGCAGCTTCTTAGAAATCGCCTCCCTTCGGGGACCGAGGTGCTCAAGTGACAGGGTCCAGGTGATGGACTCTGCCCTTTATGCAGGGTCCCTGAGACTGTGGCCCATATCATATTCTCGTGCATGGCGGCTCGGGTCCTTTGGCAGTTCGTCCGTGAGGCACTTGGACCCGACTGGGAGGCCCTGGATCTCGTGAACTTCAGGCAAGGGCTACCATGCCAAGACGACACTGCCGCATATTCTGGCTGATCTTTGCGGGCATGTCATGGACTCTTTGGACAACAAGAAAGAAACTGGTGACTGAGAGGGTGTTCCCGACGCAGGCATCTGACTCTTTGTTCAAATTCCTTGCTTTTCTGCAGCAATGGCACCCGCTTACTAGGCAGCACGATCGCGATCGTCTAGACATCATGTTGGATACGCTCGTGGATTCGGCACATCGGCTTTTGTCATCTTAGCTTCGCTCATCGACACCCACTCGGTGGCCTTGTTTCTCTTCTCTTGTGTTTCTCTTTGGGCATTAGTGTGTTGTTGCCCCAACTGTCGCCTTTATGGCTTATCTGCATGTTGGTTGTATGGATCTTTGCTTTATCTATAAAGCGAGGCGAAAGCCTATTTTGAGAAAACGACACCATTTGTCAGGTTAAACAAATGAAGGTCAGATTAAGGGTTTTAACCCTTGCAACTTGAGGTTCTAGACTCAAATAGATTCTCATAGTGAATGTCATCCTATGCTGCCACCAAATGTCGATATATCAGAGAGAACGCGGGGGAGGGGGATTATGATTAAGTTAATTTATTAGAAGGGAAAACCTCTAAAGACATCATTAAGGATGCCAATGAACTAAAACTAGGTGAATTTATAAGGGAAAGGGAAGACCCCCTCCCCTCCCCTTTGGTGAGAGAAAGCCATAGGGGAGGTGGAGCAGTAGAGCGGTGGAGAGTTCACGAGCAAACGAAAGGGGGAAGGAAGAGAAGAGGAGTAGAGGAAATGCCCGGTAGGTCATATATAGTTTGAGTGGCTTGCTTCATAGTTATCCCTGTTAGCTTATGACTTGATAAACTTTCCAAGTGGGGGTGCCAAAGGGGAAAAACTTCCGCGAATTTTCAAACAAAATTTGTGAAAGTGATGAATTTGAGTAGGGGCGACACATGTCAACCTTGACCAAAAAAGGTCAAAATTTAAGGGGGGCAATTATTTGTTGGTTCTAAAGATAACAAATCCACTAATAAACATAAACCTTGTCGTATTGTACTTGTAAAGTTTATGTACATTCAGTCTCCTTAAGCAGCCTGCAAAGAAGGGATCGTGACCCCCTCGTCGTCTCCTGTAGGCGGCTCGGGTAGGCACCCTAGCGCAGCCGCCGCCACGTCCTTCTTTATCCCCCTTGTCTCACCACACCTAGAGGAGCTGCAGACGAAGCTTGCTTCGCCTGCGCTGGCTCTGGTGGAAGTGGTGGCGGGGGTTTTCACCTCGTCGTTGTCGCACATCCCTCCATCTCCCCACCCTGACCGAGGTATGTCACGGCTACTGCCCTTCTGGTCCTTCGGCGTCCCCTCCCGACGCGGTGAAGACCAGCCTTTGTTGCTTGCAGTACTGATCGGGGATCTCGTGCAGCTACGTTGTGGCGCGGGTGTCAGAGCTCGCCTGGTCGGGGTCGTCCTGGATGGAGTGCAAGCGGCGCTCCTGGTGGCGGCTGCTAGTGAGGGTTGGGGTCAGTCCCTTCCTTTCTCGCTGGTGATAGCACCCAATTAGATTGGCAAACGTCGGTCAGGTGTTTGATTTGGGAGGATTTTTTTTCTTCAGATCTGACCATGATAACACCGGGTTGCGTGATGTAGTCGGAAGGCTCCATTGTGGGTTTTTTCTTGCTCTCACTCCGGCCAGTTTGCCTTCGACAGTGCGACGCAATCTATAGACGGTGGCTTGACGCGACGGGTATGCTCGTGCACTTGCGGCGGTGGGATTTCTAGCCCAACACATGTAGTTGTTGGGATCACAGAAAAGTTATGGCGACAACACATGATTGCCTTCAATTTGGTAGTGCTTCTCGAGTATCCAGTCTCGAGATCCGGGGTCTTACCCAAGTTGGTTTTACGTACCAATGGATAAAAAATCATCGTGACCGTGTTGGATCCATTGCTCGAATATGCTCGTACTTGTTCTTCATTGTGAAAACCTAGAATCTGGCCTTTAACAGTTGGATCCGATGACAGTGACGCTTGAGCGTCGTTCCCTTCCTGGAGGCGTTGATGTCGAAGTACACTGTTATCCTTATTGTGTCAAAAGATGGTTGGTGCAGATATGGTTGTTGTTGTAGTTTGATGATCGTAGTTTTGATTGCTTCGGAGTTTTTTCTTTTTTCTCGCTAGGACATAACTTTGGTATAGTATGACATTTTTATTTTATTAACATTTTCAAATCATGAAAAATATATTTCCAAATTCAGGAACATTTTTTCAAAGTCTCAAAGATATTTTAAAATTCATGAAAACTTTTCCAAATTTTGAAAGGAAAAAGATTCAAGAACATTTCTTAATTCTTAAACAAAATCTACAAACATCTTATGAACTCGTGATTTTTTTTAAAACATAAACAATTTAGCAAATAAATTTTGAATTCGCAAAAAAAATTTAGTTCATGAATATTTTCAAATCTGTGAACTTGTTTTTAATTCATGATTAGAAGTATTTTTTTAGTTCTCAATTTTTTGATTCCGTAACATTGTTTGAACTCATGAATATTTTACAAATCTATG